>NW_020649526.1:1733931-1740592 GCF_003573695.1 Papaver somniferum
GATAAACTCATCTTTAACAGAAAAAGTTTGAAAAATGTATTGTAATTACAATTAATATGTTCTAAGGCAATACGTCTAGTAAAAATTGCATTTCTATGTACGTTGATTCAAGAAAATATGAAGGAAGTCAACTTTCACATTAGAAGAGGGATGAAAGACCAGCCAGAACTAATCCAAATGGTAACAAATTTCATCTATCTTGAATCAAATAGAAAGACAAAGCCAACACAAAAATAAAGAGTTCATAAAAATGTTGAATTTAATGTACGTTAACTCAAAAACGTTGACACATTACGTTATAAGTCGAAAATTAATTTCTGAGACTAAATTGTAAACTAGATAAACTCATCTTTAACAGAAAAAGTTTGAGAAATGTATTGTAATTACAATTAATATGTTCTAAGGCAATACGTCTAGTAAAAATTGTATTTCTATGTAAGTTGATTCAAGAAAAAATGAAGCAAGTCAAATTTCACAATAGAAGAAGGATGAAAGACCTTGCAGAACAAATCCAAATCCTAACAAATTTCATCTATCTTGAATCAAATAGAAAGACAAAGCCAACACAAAAAGAAAGAGTTCATAAAAATGTTGAATTTTATATACGTTAACTCAAAATAGTCTATAAACTTCGGTATAAGTCAGAAATTGAGTTCTTAGACTAAATTGTAAACTGGATAAACTCATCATTAACAGAAAAATTTTGAAAAATGTATTTTAATCACAAATTATATGTTCTAAGGAATTACGTCTAGTAAAAATTGCATTTCCCTGTACGTTAATTCAAGAAAATATGAAGGAAGCCAAATTTCACAATAGAAGAAGGATGAAAGACCAGCCAGAACTAATCCAAATGGTAACAAATTTCATCTATTTTTATAAAATTTAAAGACAAAGCCAATACAAAAATAAAGAGTTCATAAAAATTTTGAATTTAATATACGTTAAATCAAAAAAGTCTATACACTTCGTTATAAGTCAGAAATTGATTTCTGAGACTAGATTGTAAACTAGATAAACTCATCTTTAACAGAAAAAGTTTGAGAAATGTATTGTAATTACAATTAATATGTTCTAAGGCAATACGTCTAGTAAAAATTGTATTTCTATATAAGTTGATTCAAGAAAATATGAAGCAAGTCAAATTTCACAATAGAAGAAGGATGAAAGACCTTGCAGAACAAATCCAAATACTAACAAATTTCATCTATCTTGATTCAAATAGAAAGACAAAGCCAACAAAAAAAGAAAGAGTTCATAAAAATGTTGAATTTTATATACTTTAACTCAAAAAAGTCTACACATTTCGTTATAAGTCGAAAATTTATTTCTGAGACTAAATTGTAAACTAGATAAACTCATCTTTAACAGAAAAAGTTTGAAAAATGTATTGTAATTACAATTAATATGTTCTAAGGCAATACGTCTAGTAAAAATTGCATTTCTATGTAAGTTGATTCAAGAAAATATGAAGCAAGTCAAATTTCACAATAGAAGAAGGATGAAAGACCATGCAGAACTAATCCAAATCCAAACAAATTTCATCTATCTTGAATCAAATAGAAAAGACAAAGCCGACACAAAAAGAAAGAGTTCATAAAAATGTTGAATTTTATATACTTTAACTCAAAAAAGTCTACACATTTCGTTATAAGTTGAAAATTGATTTCTGAGACTAAATTGTAAACTAGATAAACTCATCTTTAACAGAAAAAGTTTGAGAAATGTATTGTAATTACAATTAATATGTTCTAAGGCAATACGTCTAGTAAAAATTGCATTTCTATGTACGTTGATTCAACAAAATATGAAGGAAGTCAAATTTCACAATAGAAGAAGTATGAAAGACCTTGCAGAACTAATCCAAATCCTAACAAATTTAATCTATCTTGAATCAAATAGAAAGACAAAGCCGACACAAAAAGAAAGAGTTCATAAAAATGTTGAATTTTATATACGTTAACTCAAAAAAGTCTATAAACTTCGGTATAAGTCGAAAATTGAGTTCTGAGACTCAATTGTAAACTAGATAAACTCATCATTAACAGAAAAAGTTTGAAAAATGTATTTTAATCACAAATTATATGTTCTAAGGAATTACGTCTAGTAAAAATTGCATTTCTATGTACGTTAATTCAAGAAAATATCAAGGAAGCCAAATTTCACAATAGAAGAAGGATGAAAGACCAGCCAGAACTAATCCAAATGGTAACAAATTTCATCTATTTGAATCAAATTGAAAGACAAAGCCAATACAAAAATAAAGAGTTCATAAAAATGTTGAATTTAATATACGTTAACTCAAAAAAGTCTATACACTTCGTTATAAGTCAGAAATTGATTTCTGAGACTAAATTGTAAACTAGATAAACTCATCTTTAACAGAAAAAGTTTGAGAAATGTATTGTAATTACAATAAATATGTTCTAAGGCAATACGTCTAATAAAAATTGTATTTCTATGTAAGTTGATTCAAGAAAAAATGAAGCAAGTCAAATTTCACAATAGAATAAGGATGAAAGACCTTGCAGAACAAATCCAAATCCTAACAAATTTCATCTATCTTGAATCAAATAGAAAGACAAAGCCAACACAAAAAGAAAGAGTTCATAAAAATGTTGAATTTTATATACGTTAACTCAAAATAGTCTACACATTTCGTTATAAGTCGCAATTGATTTCTGAGACTAAATTGTAAACTAGATAAACTCATTTTTAACAGAAAAAGTTTGAAAAATGTATTGTAATTAAAATTAATATGTTGTAAGGCAATACGTCTAGTAAAATTTGTATTTCTTTGTACGTTGATTCAACAAAATATGAAGGAAGTCAAATTTCACAATAGAAGAAATATGAAAGACCTTGCAGAACTAATCCAAATCCTAACAAATTTAATCTATCTTGAATCAAATAGAAAGACAAAGCCGACACAAAAAGAAAGAGTTCATAAAAATGTTGAATTTTATATACGTTAACTCAAAAAAGTCTATAAACTTCGGTATAAGTCGAAAATTGAGTTCTGAGACTCAATTGTAAACTAGATAAACTCATCATTAACAGAAAAAGTTTGAAAAATGTATTTTAATCACAAATTATATGTTCTAAGGAATTACGTCTAGTAAAAATTGCATTTCTATGTACGTTAATTCAAGAAAATATCAAGGAAGCCAAATTTCACAATAGAAGAAGGATGAAAGACCAGCCAGAACTAATCCAAATGGTAACAAATTTCATCTATTTGAATCAAATTGAAAGACAAAGCCAATACAAAAATAAAGAGTTCATAAAAATGTTGAATTTAATATACGTTAACTCAAAAAAGTCTATACACTTCGTTATAAGTCAGAAATTGATTTCTGAGACTAAATTGTAAACTAGATAAACTCATCTTTAACAGAAAAAGTTTGAGAAATGTATTGTAATTACAATAAATATGTTCTAAGGCAATACGTCTAATAAAAATTGTATTTCTATGTAAGTTGATTCAAGAAAAAATGAAGCAAGTCAAATTTCACAATAGAATAAGGATGAAAGACCTTGCAGAACAAATCCAAATCCTAACAAATTTCATCTATCTTGAATCAAATAGAAAGACAAAGCCAACACAAAAAGAAAGAGTTCATAAAAATGTTGAATTTTTTATACGTTAACTCAAAATAGTCTACACATTTCGTTATAAGTCGCAATTGATTTCTGAGACTAAATTGTAAACTAGATAAACTCATTTTTAACAGAAAAAGTTTGAAAAATGTATTGTAATTAAAATTAATATGTTTTAAGGCAATACGTCTAGTAAAATTTGCATTTCTTTGTACGTTGATTCAACAAAATATGAAGGAAGTCAAATTTCACAATAGAAGAAATATGAAAGACCTTGCAGAACTAATCCAAATCCTAACAAATTTAATCTATGTTGAATCAAATAGAAAGACAAAGCCGACACAAAAAGAAAGAGTTCATAAAAATGTTGAAGTTTATATACGTTAACTCAAAAAAGTCTATAAACTTCGGTATAAGTCGGAAATTGAGTTCTGAGACTAAATTGTAAACTGGATAAACTCATCATTAACAGAAAAATTTTGAAAAATGTATTTTAATCACAAATTATATGTTCTAAGGAATTACGTCTAGTAAAAATTGCATTTCCCTGTACGTTAATTCAAGAAAATATGAAGGAAGCCAAATTTCACAATAGAAGAAGGATGAAAGACCAGCCAGAACTAATCCAAATGGTAACAAATTTCATCTATTTTTATAAACTTTAAAGACAAAGCCAATACAAAAATAAAGAGTTCATAAAAATTTTGAATTTAATATACGTTAAATCAAAAAAGTCTATACACTTCGTTATAAGTCAGAAATTGATTTCTGAGACTAGATTGTAAACTAGATAAACTCAGGTTTAACAGAAAAAGTTTGAGAAATGTATTGTAATTACAATTAATATGTTTTGAGGCAATACGTCTAGTAAAAATTTCATTTCTATGTACGTTGATTCAACAAAATATGAAGGAAGTCAAATTTCACAATAGAAGAAGTATGAAAGACCTTGCAGAACTAATCCAAATCCTAACAAATTTAATCTATCTTGAATCAAATAGAAAGACAAAGCCGACCCAAAAAGAAAGAGTTCATAAAAATGTTGAATTTTATATACGTTAACTCAAAAAAGTCTATAAACTTCGGTATAAGTCGGAAATTGAGTTCTGAGACTAAATTGTAAACTAGATAAACTCATCATTAACAGAAAAAGTTTGAAAAATGTATTGTAATCACAAATTATATGTTCTAAGGAATTACGTTTAGTAAAAATTGCATTTCTATGTACGTTAATTCAAGAAAATATCAAGAAAGACAAATTTCACAATAGAAGAAGGATGAAAGACCAGCCAGAACTAATCCAAATGGTAACAAATTTCATCTATCTTGAATCAAATAGAAAGACAAAGCCAACACAAAAATAAAGAGTTCATAAAAATGTTGAATTTTAATGTACGTTAACTCAAAAACGTTGACACATTACGTTATAAGTCGAAAATTAATTTCTGAGACTAAATTGTAAACTAGATAAAATCATCTTTAACAGAAAAAGTTTGAACATGTATTGTAATTACAATTAATATGTTCTAAGGCAATACGTCGAGTAAAAATTGTATTTCTATGTACGTTGATTCAAGAAAATATGAAGGAAGTCAAATTTCACAATAGAAGAAGGATGAAAGACCATGCAGAACTAATCCAAATCCTAACAAATTTTATCTATCTTGAATCAAATAGAAAGACAAAGCCAACACAAAAAGAAAGAGTTTATAAAAATGTTGAATTCTATATACATTAACTCAAAAAAGTCTACACATTTCGTTATAAGTTGAAAATTGTTTTCTGAGACTAAATTGTAAACTAGATAAACTCATCTTTAACAGAAAAAGTTTGAGAAATGTATTGTAATTACAATTAATATGTTCTAAGGCAATACGTCTAGTAAAAATTGCATTTCTATTTACGTTGATTCAAGAAAATATGAAGGAAGTCAACTTTCACATTAGAAGAAGGATGAAAGACCATGCAGAACTAATCCAAATCCTAACAAATTTCATCTATCTTGAATCAAATAGAACAAAAAAGCCAACACAAAAAGAAAGAGTTCATAAAAATGTTGATTTTTATATACGTTAACTCAAAATAGTCTACACATTTCGTTATAAGTCGCAATTGATTTCTGAGACTAAATTGTAAACTAGATAAACTCATCTTTAACAGAAAAAGTTTGAAAAATGTATTGTAATTACAATTAATATGTTCTAAGGCAATACGTCTAGTAAAAATTGCATTTCTATGTACGTTGATTCAAGAAAATATGAAGGAAGTCAACTTTCACATTAGAAGAGGGATGAAAGACCAGCCAGAACTAATCCAAATGGTAACAAATTTCATCTATCTTGAATCAAATAGAAATACAAAGCCAACACAAAAATAAAGAGTTCATAAAAATGTTGAATTTAATGTACGTTAACTCAAAAACGTTGACACATTACGTTATAAGTCGAAAATTAATTTCTGAGACTAAATTGTAAACTAGATAAACTCATCTTTAACAGAAAAAGTTTGAAAATGTATTGTAGTTACAATTAATATGTTCTAAGGCAATACGTCTAGTAAAAATTGTATTTCTATGTACGTTGATTCAAGAAAATATGAAGGAAGTCAAATTTCACAATAGAAGAAGGATTAAAGACCATGCAGAACTAATCCAAATCCTAACAAATTTCATCTATCTTGAATCAAATAGAAAGACAAAGCCGACACAAAAAGAAAGAGTTCATAAAAATGTTGAATTTTATATACGTTAACTCAAAATAGTCTACACATTTCGTTATAAGTCGCAATTGATTTCTGAGACTAAATTGTAAACTAGATAAACTCATCTTTAACAGAAAAAGTTTGAAAAATGTATTGTAATTACAATTAATATGTTCTAAGGCAATACGTCTAGTAAAAATTGCATTTCTATGTACGTTGATTCAAGAAAATATGAAGGAAGTCAACTTTCACATTAGAAGAGGGATGAAAGACCAGCCAGAACTAATCCAAATGGTAACAAATTTCATCTATCTTGAATCAAATAGAAAGACAAAGCCAACACAAAAATAAAGAGTTCATA
>NW_020649526.1:1741006-1836430 GCF_003573695.1 Papaver somniferum
GTATGTTGATTCAAGAAAATATGAAGGAAGTCAAATTTCACAATAGAAGAAGGATGAAAGACCTTGCAGAACTAATCCAAATCCTAACAAATTTAATCTATCTTGAATCAAATAGAAAGACAAAGCCAACACAAAAAGAAAGAGTTCATAAAAATGTTGAATTTTATATATGTTAACTCAAAAAAGTTTACACATTTCGTTATAAGTCAGAAGTTTATTTCTGAGATTAAATTGTAAACTAGATAAACTCATCATTAACAGAAAAAGTTTGAAAAATGTATTGTAATTACAATTAATATGTTCTAAGGAAATAAGTCTAGTAAAAATTGCATTTCTATGTACGTTGAATCAAGAAAATATGAAGGAAGTCAAATTTCACAATAGAAGAAGGATGAAAGACCATGCAGAACTAATCCAAATCCTAACAAATTTCATCTATCTTGAATCAAATAGAAAGACAAAGCCAACATAAAAAGAAAGAGTTCATAAAAATGTTGAATTTTATATACGTTAACTCAAAATAGTCTACACATTTCGTTATAAGTCGCAATTGATTTCTGAGACTAAATTGTAAACTAAATAAACTCATCTTTAACAGAAAAAGTTTGAAAAATGTATCGTAATTAAAATTAATATGTTTTAAGGCAAATCCCTAGCACTGGGACCCACAAGCTCGGAGATTGGTTAAAGAATGATAATAACAAATCCCTACAACAGTGAAGATCAACTTTGAATGTTCTCTAAAAAGCCTTGAAAACTCTAAAAATACCCTGAAAACTCTAAAAAGCCGTAAAATATCTAACGATCTCTGAAAACTCTTAAAAGCTCTGAAAAAGCTTTAAGTTAATTATATTTCGTAGCACTAGTATCTACTAGCCAGGGGATTCGTTAAATCCAACTGAAAGTAACTTAATTCTTTATAAAGAATGATACTAATAAAATTCCCTACAATAATGAAGATTATCTTTAAATGGTTTCTAAAAACCTTTAAGAGCCCTGAAAGAGCTCTGAGAAACCCTAAAAATCTCAGGAAGACTCCAAAAAGCTTTGAAAAGCTTGAATTTAATTATACCTCGTTGCAATGGGATCTACAAGCAAGGAGATTGGTTAAGGAATGATAATAACAAATCCCTACAATAGTGAAGATCAACTTTGAATGTTCTCTAAAAAGCCTTGAAAACTCTAAAAAACCCTGAAAACTCTAAAAAGCCGTAAAATATCTAAAGAGCTCTGAAAATCTAAAGATCTCTGAAAAACTCTAAAAAGCTCTGAAAAACATTAAGTTAATTATATTTCGTAGCACTAGTATCTACTAGCCAGGGGATTCGTTAAAGCCAACTGAAAGTAACATAATTCTTTATAAAGAATGATACTAACAAAATTCCCTCCAATAATGAAGATTATCTTTGAATGTTTTCTAAAAACCCTAAATAGCCCTGAAAGAGCTCTGAGAAACTCTAAAAAGCTCAGGAAGTCTCCAAAAAGCTTTGAAAATCTTAAATTTAATTATACTCCGTAGCACTAGGATCTACAAGCTAGGAGACTCGTTAAAGAATGATAATAATAAATCCCTATAATAGTGAAGATCAACTTTGAATGTTTTTTAAAAATCTTTGAAAACTCTTAAAAAACCTGAAAACTCTAAAAAGCCCTAAAATATCTAAAGAGCTCTGAAAAATCTAAAGAGCTCCGAAAAACTCTAAAAAGCTCTGAAAAAGCTTTAAGTTAATTATATTTCGTAGCACTAGTATCTACTAGCCAGGGGATTCGTTAAAGCCAACTGAAAGTAACTTAATTCTTTTTAAAGAATGATACTAACAAAATTCCCTGAAATATTGAATATTATCTTTGAATGTTTCCTAAAAACCCTAAAAACACTAAAGAGCCCAGAAAGAGCTCTGAGAAACTCCAAAAAGCTTAGGATGACTCCAAAAAGCTTTGAAAAAAGCTGAAATTTAATTATACTCCGTAGCACTGGGATCTACAAGCTAGGAGATTCGTTAAAGAATGATAATTCCAAATCCCTACAATAGTGAAGAGCAACTTTGAATGTGCTCTAAAAAGCCTTGAAAAATCTAAAAAACCTTTAAAACTCTAAAAAGCCGTAAAATATCTAAAGAGCTCTGTAAAATCTAAAGAGCTCTGAAAAACTCTAAAAAACTCTGAAAGAGCATTAAAATAATTATATTTCGTAGCATTAGTATCTACTAGACAGGGGATTCGTTAAAGCCAACTAAAAGTAACTTAATTCTTTATAAAGAATGATACTAACAAAATTCCCTACAATAATGAAGATTATCTTTGAATAGTTTCTAAAAACCCTAAAGAGCCCTGAAAGAGCTCAGAGAAACCCTAAAAATCTCAGGAAGACTCTAAAAACCTTTGAAAAGGTTAAATTTAATTATACTCCGTAGCACTGGGATCCACAAGCTAGGAGATTGGTTAAAGATTGATAATAACAAACCCTACAATAGTGAAGATCAACTTTGAATGTTCTCTAAAAAGCCTTGAAAACTCAAAAAAGCTGTAAAAACTCTAAAAAGTTCTGAAAAACTCTAAAAAGTTCTGAAAAAGCTTTAAGTTAATTATATTTCGTAGCACTAGTATCTACTAGCCTGGGGATTCGTTAAAGCCAACCGAAAGTAACTTAATTCTTTGTAAAGAATGATACTAACAAAATTCCCTGAAATATTGAAGATTATCTTTGAATGTTTCCTAAAAACACTAAAGAGCCCAGAAAGAGCTCTGAGAAACTCAAAAAGGCTTAGGAAGACTCCAAAAGGCTTTGAAAAAAGCTTAAATTTAATTATACTCCGTAGCACTGGGATCTACAAGCTAGGAGATTCGTTAAAGAATGATAATTACAAATCCCTACTATAGTGAAGAGAAACTTTGAATGTTCTCTAAAAAGCCTTGAAAACTCTAAAAAACCCTGAAAATTCTAAAAAGCCGTAAAATATCTAAAGAGCTCTGAAAAACTCTGAAAAAGCATTATGATAATTATATTTCGTAGCACTAGTATCTACTAGCCAGGGGATTCGTTAAAGCCAACTGAAAGTAACTTAATTCTTTATAAAGAATGATACTAACAAAATTCCCTACAATAATGAAGATTATCTTTGAATAGTTTCTAAAAACCCCTAAAGAGCCCCGTAAGAGCTTTGAGAAACTCTAAAAACCTCACGAAGACTCCAAAAAGCTTTGAAAAGCTTAAATTTAACTATACTACGTAGCACTAGGATCTACAAGCTAGGAGATTCGGTAAAGAATGATAATAATAAATCCCTACAATAGTGAAGATCAACCTTGAACGTTCTCTAAAAAGCCTTGAAGACTCTAAAAACCCTGAAAACTCTAAAAATCCCTAAAATATCTAAAGAGCTCTGAAAAATCTAAAGAGCTCTGAAAAGCTCTGAAAAAGCTTTAAGTTAATTATATTTCATAGCACTAGTATCTACTAGCCAGGGGATTCGTTAAAGCCAACTGAAAGCAACTTAATTATTTATAAAGATTGATAATAACAAAATTCCCTACAATAATGAAGATTATCTTTGAATGGTTTCTAAAAACCCTAAAGAGCCCTGAAAGAGCTCTGAGAAACCCTAAAAATCTCAGGAAGACTCCAAAAAGCTTTGAAAAGCTTAAATTTAGTTATACTCCGAGTACTGGGATCCACATGCTAGGAGATTGGTTAAATAATGATAATAACAAATCCCTACAATACTGAAGATCAATTTTGAGTGTTCTCTAAAAAGCCTTGAAAACTCTAAAAATATCCTGAAAACTCTGAAAACACGTAAAATATCTAAAGTGCTCTGAAAAATCTAAAGATCTCTGAAAAACTTTAAGTTACTTATATTTCGAAGCACTAGTATCTACTACTCATTGTGAAATTTGGAAAGAGAATGTCCGTTTTTTTTTCTCTTTTTGGCGATTTTGGAAAACCAAATTTTTTCACGTTTAGGGTTTCAAGTTTTACGTTTTTGGATTATCAGAATCAATACGTTGATTCATGATGATTCATTCTTCAGTTAATATTCCTAGTAGCTCAAATCAGAATCATGATAAACCATTTTCTTTTGCTGAAAAAGTTAGGGAACGTAAAACCCTAAACCCAACTTCAGTTGATATTTCTTTGTTACCAAACCCTACTCTTGTTGAAGGTGACCCAGCTCTTGTCATTCCTAATGATTATTATCAGGAAGGGTGCAAACCATTTCAATATAGCTTCATAGCTAGGCTGGATGCTACAGGTTTAAAGTTTGTTGAGGTTCAAAAAATCCTTGAAAATCAATGGAAACTTAAGAATAGGTATAAGTTTATACCTATGAGCAAAGGATTCTTTGTTATTATGTTATCTTCAGATTTGGACAAGGAGAAGATACGTGCTGAAAAGTGGTTTGTCAATCAACAAATTCTGAGGTTGATTGATTGGTACCCAGGTTTTAATCCTGATAAACAAAGAACGTCCCATGCTGCTATTTGGGTACATTTTCTTGGTCTCCCTATTGAGATATGGACTGAGAGATCATTATTTTCTATTGGGAAAATCCTTGGAACACCCATTGTGGTGGATCAAAGAACCCTAAATCTGGAATATGATCATTTCGCAGCTGTTTTGGTGGATATAGACTTTGCAAAGCATATTCCTGAGCGCATCTCTATCACTGCTGGAGGTAAAAAAATTTGGCAATATGTTGATATACCAAATTCACCTAAATTCTGTTTATCTTGCAATATTATTGGGCATGTTGATGATGAATGCAAAAGGAAGAACAACATGAAGACTGCTGGTAAGGAAAAACAGATTGTTCATAAACCTACAATCGAAGTTTGGCAAGCAAAATTAGCTAAAACTAATGCGGAGGAGGAGAAGTCTTTGAATCAAGTTAATATGGAGGATAATATGGTTGCTGTACGTTCACAATCTGCTCATGCAGAACATGCAAAAACGTAAGGGGCAACAAATACTCAATTTCAGTCCGACCAAAACTCTAAAGTTCAGTCCGTGTCTGAGTTGGAAACCCAGACAAGAGTCTTGAACAAACCAAACTCTGTGGCTGAATCTGGAATACAATCCGTGAGCAAACCAAATCCTATTCAAACTGTTGGGTCTCGTGAAACTGAAGATAATGCACGTACAGCTGCTCGTGAAACTGTTGGTGTCCAGTCCGTGTTAAAAAGCACCCCTACTGACGTTATTGTTGAAGAAAATCAATTGGAAAAGGAGCTTGCTCAATCTTCTGTTGAGTTGCGTGAGGCTCAGATGAAGTTTATTCATTGTAAAAATAATATTGCAGATAAGAAAGATTGAGCTTTACGTAAAAATCATGAAGACATGGCTGCACAGAGTTTTTCTAAAGAAGAATGGACTGAAGTGAAAGGAAAGAAATCCCCTAACAAAGGTACTTTCTCTTTTACTCCTTTTGAGAATGATTATACTCCTTTTTCGGATGAGTTGATGCAAACTGAAGTTGTGGTTGAAAATAAATTTGGCGTTCTAGCATCTGAGTTAGGCCTTGATAAAGTTATTATTGAGGAGGAGGAGGAGGAACAAGGGGAATCTAGTGACTCAGATGTTAGTATGGGCTCTAAAAGTTGGGGTGAGGTTGATGCTGACATTTTAGCAAGGAAAAAAGCTAGGAAAGTTGCCAAACAGGCTGCTAAGATTATAGCAAAGCGTTCTTTACAACCTGATTCAAGTTTGGAATCTTCCCCTAGCAAGTCTATTGAGGAGTCTCTGAGCTCTAACACGGAAATTCAAGCGGGGTTGGTAGAAAAGAGGGAGCAAATGGAAAGAAAATCTCCTAGTAAGTTATCTCCTATTAAGCTTGTCCCTGGTAACTTTGCATCTGAGGATGAAGACGGAGAGTTTTATGAGGATGAAGATGAGGATGTCTTGGGTAATTATGCTTTTGATACGGATATTATGGATGGAATTTTTTCTAAGAGCAAATCGTATAGAGTTGGTAGCAGCAGAAGTAAATTGAAAGGAGTTGGCTATAGATATAGGTAGCTTCTTTTAGTTTTTCTTTTTTGTGGTTATGGCTTTTGTTATTTCTTAATCGTTATTTAGTCCCCTTTGGTTTATGAGGGTATGGAGAAGTGTGCTCCAAATTTGTAATTCTTGTAATTACGTTTTTTTGCTTAATAAACCTTTTTGACCTAGCAAAAAAAAAAAAAAACTAGTATCTACTAGCCTGGGGATTCGTTAAAGCCAACTGAAAGTAAATTAATTATTTTTAAAGATGGTACTAACAAAATTCCCTGCAATAATGAAGATTATCTTTGAATGTTTTCTAAAAACCGTAAAGAGCCCTGAAAGAGCTCTGAGAAACTCTAAAAATCTCAGGAAGACTCCAAAAAGCTTTGAAAAGCTCAAATTTAATTATACTCCGTAGCCCTAGCTACAAGCTAAGAGATTTATTAAAGAATGTTAATAATAAATCCCTACAATAGTGAAGATCAACTTTGAATGTTCTCTAAAAAGCCTTGAAAACTCTTCAAAACCCTGAAAACTCTAAAAAGCCCTAATATATCAAAAGAACTCTGAAAAATCTAAAGAGCTCTGAAAACTCTAAAAAACTCTGAAAAAGCATTAAGATAATTATATTTCGTAGCACTAGTATCTACTAGCCAGGGGACTCGTTAAAGCCAACTGAAAGTAACTTAATTCTTTATAAAGAATGATACTGACAAAATTCCCTACAATAATGAAGATTATCTTTGAATGTTTTCTAAAAACCCTAAAGAGCCCTGAAAGAGCTCTGAGAAACTCTAAAAAGCTCAGGAAGACTCCAAAAATCTTTGAAAAGCTTAAACTTAATTATACTCCGTAGCACTAGGATCTACAAGCTAGGAGACTCTTTAAAGTATGATAATAATAAATCCCTATAATAGTGAAGATCAACTTTGAATGTTCTCTAAAAAGCCTTGAAAACTCTTAAAAACCCTGAATACTCAAAAAAGCCCTAAAATATCTAAAGAGCTCTGAAAAATCTAAAGATCTCCAAAAAACTCTAAAAGGCTCTGAAAAAGCTTTAAGTTAATTATATTTCGTAGCACTAGTATCTACTAGCCAGGGGATTCGTTAAAGCCAACAGAAACTAACTTAATTCTTTATAAAGAATGATACTAACAAAATTCCCTGAAATATTGAAGATTATCTTTGAATGTTTCCTAAAAATCCTAAAAATACTAAAGAGCCCTGAAAGAGCTCTGAGAAACTCTAAAAAGCTCAGGAAGACTCCAAAAAGCTTTGAAAAGCTTAAATTTAATTATATTCCGTAGCAATAGGATATCAAATCCCTAGAATAGTTAAGATCAACTTTGAATGTTCTCTAAAAAGCCTTTGGAACTCTAAAAAACCTTGAAAACTCTAAAAAAACCCTAACATATCTAGAGAGCTCTAAAAAATCTAAAGAGCTATGAAAAACTCTAAAAAGCTCTGAAAAAGCTTTGAGTTAATTGTATTTTGTAGCACTAGTATCTACTAGCCAGGGGATTCGTTAAAGCCAACTGAAAGTAACTAAATTCTTTATAAAGAATGATACTTACAAAATTCCCTACAATAATGAAGATTATATTTGAATGTTTTCTAAAAACCCTAAAGAGCCCTGAAAGAGCTATGAGAAACCCCAAAAATCTCACGAAGATTCCAAAAAGCTTAAATTTAATTATACCTCGTAGCAATGGGATCTATAAGCAAGGAGATTGGTTAAATAATGATAATAACAAATCCCTACAATAGTGAAGATCAACTTTGAATGTTCTCTAAAAAGCCTTGAAAACTCTAAAAAACCCTGAAAACTCTTAAAAGCCCTAAAATATCTAAAGAGCTCTGAAAAATCTAAAGTGCTCTGAAAAACTCTAAAAAGCTCTGAAAAAGCTTTAAGTTAATTATATCTCGTAGCACTAGTATCTACTAGCCAGGGGATTCGTTAAAGCCAACTGAAAGTAACTTCATTCTTTATAAAGAATGATACCAACAAAATTCTCTGCAATAATGAAGATTATCTTCGAATGTTTTCTAAAAACCCTAAAGAGCCCTGAAAGAGCTCTGAGAAACTCTAAAAATCTCAGGAAGACTCAAAAAAGCTTTGAAAAGCTTAAATTTAATTATACTCCGTAGCACTGGGATCTACAAGCTAGGAGATTGGTTCAAGAATGATAATAACAAATCCCTACAATAGTGAAGATCAACTTTGAATGTTCTCTAAAATGCCTTGAAAACTCTAAAAATCCCTAAAATCTCTAAAAAGCCGTAAAATATCTGACGAGCTCTGAAAAATCTAAAGAGCTCTGAAAAACTCTAAAAAGCTCTGAAAAAGCTTTAAGTTAATTATATTTCGTAGCACTAGTATCTACTAGCCAGGAGATTTGTTAAAGCCAACTGAAAGTATGATAACTACAAATCCCTAGAATAGTGAAGATCAACTTTGAATGTTCTCTAAGAAGCCTTGAAAACTCTAAAAAACCCTGAAAACTCTAAAAAGCCTTAAAATATCTAAAGAGCTCTGAAAAACTCTAAAAATCTCTAAAAAAGCTTTAAGTTAATTATATTTCGTAGCACTAGTATCTACTAGCCAGGGTATTCGTTAAAGCCAACTGAAAGTAACTTAATTCTTTATAAAAAATGATACTAATAAAATTCCCTACAATAATGAAGATTATCTTTGAATGGTTTCTAAAAACCCTAAAGAGCCCTGAAAGAGCTCTTAGAAACTCTAAAAATCTCAGGAAGACTCCAAAAAGCTTTGAAAAGCTTAAATTTAATTATACTCCGTAGCACTGGGATCCACAAGCTAGGAGATTGGTTAATGAATGATAATAACAAATCCCTACAATAGTGAAGATCAACTTTCAATGCTCTCTAAAAAGCCTTGAAAACTCTAAAAATACCCTGAAAACTCTAAAAAGCCGTAAAATATCTAAAGAGCTCTGAAAAACTCTAAAAAGCTTTGAAAAAGCTTTAAGTTAATTATATTTCAAAGCACTTGTATCTACTAGCCAGGGTATTCGTTAAAGCCAACTGAAAGTAACTTAATTCTTTATAAAGAATGATACTAACAAAATTCTCTGCAATAATGAAGATTATCTTTGAATGTTTTCTAAAAACCCTAAAGAGCCCTGAAAGAGCTCTAAGAAACTCTAAAAAGCTCAGGAAGACTCCAAAAAGCTTTGAAAAGCTTAAATTTAATTATACTCCGCAGCACTAGGATCTACAAGCTAGGAGATTCATTAAAGAATGATAATAATAAATCCCCATAATACTGAATATCAACTTTGAATGTTCTCTAAAAATACTTGAAAACTCTAAAAAACCATGAAAACTCTAAAAAGCCCTAAAATATCTAAAGAGCTCTGAAAAAGCTTTAAGTTAATTATATTTCGTAGCACTAGTATCTACTAGCCAGGGGATTCGTTAAAGCCAACAATATGGAAGAAACATATTGTTCCATATTGTTTACAAGTCTTTTAGATTTGTAAGATCCTTTCGGTCTTTATTTGCTCGAACCATTATCATTTTAAAAAAAAAGGGAGAGAAATATATGAAGTAAAAAAGTGATTTTCAATCACTATGGAAAAAACAATTGTGCTTAAACGTTATATCTTACAAAAGAGTAAAGCATTGACTAATGGGGAAAAAAATATCATATTGTTGTTGTAGTAATTCTGACTACAAAAATGGGAATAACAAAGATGTTTGAATTGAATATTTACCTAGCTTACCTTTAGGGGGAGAAAAATATGTTGTTATTCAAATGCCAAAAACGACATTTATTGATTGAATATATACACGTTATTGTGATGTTGAAACTTGGAATCAAGCGTATGTAAAATGAATTCTTTTGTAATTTGTTTATCCATATGTATACACGTTATCATGTTATTTCTAACACCTGAGGTCTGTGATTTTATGAATAGAATCTGTATAGATGTTTCCATCCACTCAGATTGGTTCCTCAACTCCTATAACCAAGATGCTTCCATCCACTTAGATTGGTTAGTGCCATCCTTAATAAGCATAAATTTCTAGGCTCTGGAGTTTAATTATTGCAACTAAAAAGTTTCTCCCATACCCGCAAACTTAAATCTAACATTTTCCTCAATGTTCTAAAGATAAAATTAAAAGCATGATGATAAGTGTGTAAACACGACATTTTTACATCTCAATTTACAATTTTTAATTCTCTATTTTGTACAATTTGATGGTTTTGTTTAGTTTTGTAGTATTTGGCAAATTAAGCTGGAGTGGGATAAAATGCCGGGACTTTGCACGTAAAATGATATAAATAGCCAATCCGGCTATCTCAAGGCAGAGCCAGTCAGGAAGCAAAAGAAGGAAGGCCCTGCTCCACATTTCCACACAACTCCACAAGCTCCCCCCACTCAATTACTCGTATACATGCAATTATACTACACAAGGAAATAAAATTCATATATTTAATAATGGGAAGATATTTGTCAATGAAGAAATGAAGGAAAATCAGGGAAGAATGCTAAATGTCAACATCATAAAGGAAGATATAAAAAGTGAAAGGAATGATTTGACTAGCTTGGAAGTTTCCATTACATATTAGGAAGGGAATATGGAGGATTTGAAATTCATTTAACAAATGAATCTAAACCAGCACACTCATGAACGTGCATGCAAGATTTGAAGAATTAATTAAAAATCCCACCATTATGGAAACTAAAGGAAGTGGTAGGCTATATAAAGAGGGGGGTCGTCAGTTTTGGAGGACTTACAAAAAGTTTGGGAAGCTGCTCACGTTTCTCACTTTGGAGACTTTTGTCTTTTCATTGATTTGTCCATTGTTTGGTGCTTGGTAAACTAAGAAAAAGAGGTAAATAAATCCATTGTAATGAAAATTAAGGCGAGTATTTCTTAGTTACATTGCTTGGCACCCAAACGGCTCCGTCTTGTAAGCATTTCTATTCAAATAAATATGATGGTTTATTTCTTTTCTTTCTTTAATTTTGCCATGAGTAGCTAAATTTCTATCTAGGATTAGAGAGGAAGTCCTACTATGTGTGCTAATATGTTTTTATTATTTTCTATAACAATTCTCTTGGTCCTTATTCTCGATTTTTCACGGTAATGATTTTCTTCATGTGCCCTATAATGCTTAAATAGTGACTTATATATTCTTTGTTAGAGACTAGCTATTAAAAGTGAAGAAGACTGTTAATTCTTTGAGAAAAATAATTGTTTGAAAAGATTTATTTTCCGAGACGTATTATTTGTCCTAAATCGTCTTGTGTAATTTTGAGATTGATTATTTTCTATAACAATTCTCTTGGTCCTTATTCTCGATTTATCACGATAATGATTTTCTTCATGTGCCCTATAATGCTTAAATAGTGACTTATATATTCTTTGTTAGAGACTAGCATTTAAAAGTGAAGAAGATTGTTAATTCTTTGAGAAAAATAATTGTTTGAAAATATTTATTTTCCGAGACATATTATTTGTCCTAAATCGTCTTGTGTAATTTTGGGAGAGTGTTATAGGGAATAGTTACAATCATTTAGTATGCGTAGTAGTGATGGAATCTTGACATCCTAGACTGCTTTAATTGAATACAAGAAGAAATTTTTTTCTAGTAATCTTTTCTTAATTAGCCTTAAAAACTGAATCCTTAAAAAGAGTCCGAGAATCGAATTCCTTACTTCCACTGTAAAAGTTACACCAGTTTTTGGCGCCGCCGACGCGGACTTGCCTTTAGGCTAGGTTTTAGATTTTTATCTTTTCTTTTTAGTGTTTTTAGTTTGTTTTTTTTTGTTTAGTTTAATTAATTTTTTTTCTTTGATTTTACTTGGGTATTTTTCTTATTTTTATTGTGCAGGTAATATTCTTCATTTGTTGTGGAATTGCCTACCAAAAGAGGTAAGTAATAAAAACCAATTTTTTTTAATTCTTTTAGATTTTATTTCCTTTTGTACATATTTCCTTTATTTTCTATTATTTATTTAAAAAAAAAACACGCACACACCAATTGTATTTCGTCTGGCACCGATTTTAGGAAAACACGTGGTTTAGTACGGTGAACACTCTGGGCGTTATCATCCGAAACACCACAAACCTCAGCCCAGTACCTGTGACCAGTCTTTGACTGTAGGTATATTTTGCTGTAGGTAACCCAAGCTTACCTAAATTAGTGAATCCCAACATTTGCATTTGCATAATTTCTTGCTAAACACTGGTATTCTTGCTTGTGCATGCGACGTTGGAAACGGGTAGGAGATAGACTTGTAAAAAACGACCTTTTTAATTTGAGTCCGACCCGTTACACGGATTTAGGTGGTAATTCTAATTTTGTCGATATGGTTAGTGATGATGAAGCCCCGCCGACCAAAACCCTTAGAGATAGGATGAACCCATCTAGAGTGGTACGTGACCCAGGAGTAGTTTTACCGTCTACTACTGTGAAAATTTGACATTAAACCTGGGACATTTAGCATGCTTCGAAAATTTAGGGGAATAGAGAATGAAACCCCATATACCCATATAAGAGACTTCGAAATGATTTGTGACACAATGAATTATCCGAACGTCACCAAAGATGTGCTTAGGTTGCATTTGTTTTTTTTCCCTAGAAGAGAGAGCCAATGAGTGGTACCATTTGATTCCCTCTAAAACAATCACCACCTGGGATGGCCTTGTAGAGGCCTTTGTTAAGAAGTTCTACCCACACCACAAGACTGCTGCTGTTAGGCAGTCTATCCAAACCTTTAAGAAGAAAATAGGTGAGAGCCTACATGATTACATAGAAAGGTTTAATGAATTGTTATACCAATGCCCACACCATGGCTTTGAGAAAGGCCACATGGCCCAAATTTTATACGAGGGCCAAGATAGTGAAACCAGAATGCAGGTAGAAACAATTAGTGGTGGAGAACTTACCCATCAAGACCCAGAGGTATGTTTGGACGAGTTTGTCGAGTTAGCTGATAAAACTAGACAATGGGCTTCAATGAGGGAGCCCAAAATAACTAGGAACCCTATCCATAGGGTCAATAGAGTCAATAATGGGTCTGATATCCTTAGGCATCTAGAGGCCTTAGAGATGAACCAAGGGTCTAACCAGACTATGAGTTGTAACAGTGAGCCCAGAACCTATCCATGTACCATTTGTGGTGATCAAAGTCATATTGGACCTCACTGTCCTCTGTTTTACCCAAATAAAACTACTCATGACCAGGTTAGTGTCCTACATGGTGGTATGAACTCTAAATATGAGTGTCCTACATGGTGGTATGAACCCTAATATGAGAGTCGACCCAAGTTCGATCCCTATATTGATTTACATGGGGTTTTCACGATTAAATCAGCCAAGGAGCTTATTAGGAAGAAGTTTGCAGTTTTGGAAGATTTTGGCTTGCTTTGGAGGAAGTCTAATCATCCTAAACTTGCTGCACAAAACTGGAAGCTCTGCCGAGAAGCTTGCGCAACTTCTGACAAGATCAGAAGTAGGTTTAAAGTGGAATTGGCCAATAGATGTTACTTGTGTAAATGTGAAGAAGAATCCTTATATCATATTTTGGGGTCTTGTTCTTATGAAACACAAGTTTGGCAGTGGATTGCAAGTATTTTCTCTCTTCAACCTCATTTTAATATCGTTGATGCTTACAAAGTTTCAAAAGGAAGAAGTAGAATTATCAAAGATCTTTGGCTGTTATCAATCCTAGTTGTTCGAGCTAATCTGTGGCATGCTAGAAATCTAGAGTATTTTGAAAACAAAAGCATAAGCATTCATTTTTTTCAAGCAAAGAGTCTTTCATCAGATTCATGAATACTCTATGCGTTTGAAGAGTTTTATGTATAACACTGCTGAAGACTTGGAAATTCTGAACTACTTCCGTGTTAAGCATAGGAAAGTGAAGAATATTCAACCTATTGAGTGTTTTTGGTACCCTCCAAATAGAGATGAACTTCTTTTGTGTTGTGATGGTGCTGCGAAAAGGAATCCGGGGATTGCTGGGGCTGGAGTTGTAGCCCGAGATCATGACAGAAACTTCATTGGTGCTATGAGCATTGGTCTAGGTTGCACAAATAATTTCTTGGCTGAGTTATATGGTGTGATTGTGGGTTTGGAATGGGCCCAAAAGTGGGAGATTAGAAAGGTGTTGGTGCGCTCAGATTCAATTGGAGCTATTATGGCTTTCTCTCATAATAATATTCCATGGTTTGCAAAACAGCGTTGGAGAAGTATTCAGGAGACTTATGACTCTATTAGATTCATGCACACATACCGTGAAGCAAATTTTGCAGCAGACTCTATGGCAAAAAGAGGATGTTTACTTGGTAATGGTGAAGGGATGAACTATGATGAGAGACCTTATTTTGTTAGTTCTTTAGAATATCCAAATGTTCCATATTATAGATTTAATTAGTTTGCGAGTTTTTGGGGTTTCTAAACCTCTTTTCTTGTAAACTTCTTGTAAATTTTTGATATTCATTAATACAATTTTGGACTTACCAAAAAAAAACTGGTTGGAGACATAATCCTAATTTTTCGTGGTCCAAAGGTGCCCATCAGGGTAGCCCATCTAGCAACCCACCACCAGGTTTTCCTAGAAACTAACCTCAACCGAGCCCAGTCGACCAAAAGGTGTCGTCTCTAGAGGAAACTCTAAGAATCTTTATTGAAGGTGGTGCCCGAAATAATGCCGAGACTAAACAAAATTTTGACACTTTAGGTCATAGGTTCGATGAAATTCAACGTAACCAACAAAACAGTGATCGAGCTATTGTCAACATAGAGACTCAAATAAGTCAACTGTCAAACAGGTTAAGTGATGGGGAGAATGGGAGATTTCGTAGCCAACCGACTCCGAATCCCAAAGGAGTTAACCAGGTTAATGGTTCAGGTAGTTCTAACCAGAACGAACATGTCAAAGCAGTTGTCACCCTTAGGAGTGGTGAAACATTATAGAACTTGGTAGAACCACCTAAGGACAAGAGTCCAGCTGAAAAAAGACTGAAGTTGATCAAACTTCGTCTAAAGACCCTAATGAGCCCGAGAGTGCTAAGAGTCCAAGTGAGGAAAATATCCCTGAGAGAGTATACGTACCACCTGCACCATTTCCTCAGAGACTCGCTAAGAAAAAACATAGTACATATGCTGAAATCCTAGACATCTTTAAGCAAGTTAAGATCAACCTGCCCTTGTTAGATGCAATAAAACATGTACCGACTATGGCCAAGTTCCTAAAAGAGATGTGTATTGTCAAGAGAGACGCGAGTGTCCATAAAAAAGCATTTTTGACCCAACAAGTTAGTTCCGTAATCTCACAAAAGTACCCAGTCAAATTTAAAGATCCTGGTTGTCCTACTGTCACATGTGTCATAGGTAAACAAACGATAGACAGTGCTCTATTATATCTCGGGGCTAGTGTGAATCTGTTACCGTTCTCGGTATATGAACAACTTGGACTAGGTGAGATGAAACCAACTAGGATAACACTACAGTTAGCCGATAGGTCAGTCAAAATCCCACGTGGAATTATTGAAGACGTTTTGGTTCAGGTAGAAAACTTTATCTATCCAGTTGATTTTGTGATTTTATACACTCAACCTGTCTCTAGTCAAGATATTAATATCCCAATCATCCTAGGTCGTCCGTTTCTAGCCACTGCAAATGCAGTCATACAATGTCAAACTGGCCTAGTAGAATTTTCCTTTGGGAATCAGAAAATCTCGGTGAACGTTTTGAAGGCGTCACAAGCCCCACCGGACCCTGAACACTATGAGTCTATATGCATGATTGATTCTCTAGTTGAGAATACCTTTACCACCAATAGTGTTAGCGATCCTTTAGAGGCGTGCTTGGCCCACTTTGGAGCCTACTATGATGAGGATAGTCATTTTGAAGAAGTTAATCATTGTTAGATTCTACGCCAGTAATGAATTATGGTAAATGGCAGCGTAAACGAGAACCTCTTCAGGCGACCATAGATAAACCCCTCCCATCATCAGTTAAGGCCCCCACCCTTGAATTAAAGCCGCTACCAGATACACTGAAATATGTATTTCTTGGTAGTGAAAATACTCTTCCTGCCATAATTGCCTCTGACTTAGAACCCGATCAGGAAAGTAGACTAGTTAGTGTTCTTCGTGAGCACAAGACTGCAATAGGGTGGACTATAGCAGATTTGAAAGGAATTAGTCATGTCGATTGTATGCACCACATCTGCCTAGAAAAAGGTGCCAAAACCTCAAGAGAAATGCAGAGACGTTTGAATCCTAATATGAAGGAAGTTGTTCGCACTGAAGTGCTCAAGTTGTTAGATGCGGGTATCATATACCCCATGTCTGATAGTAAATGGGTCAGTCCTGTCCAGGTTGTCCCGAAGAAGTCTGGGATTACGATAGTTGCGAATGAGAACAATGAATTGATACCTACCCGTGTTACCACCGGGTGGAGAGTATGTATAGACTACCGTAAGCTGAACTCAGGCTCTAGGAAAGACCACTTTCCTTTACCATTCATCGACCAGATGTTTGAAAGATTAGCTGGACACAACCATTATTGTTTCTAAGATGGATACTCTGGTTATAACCAAATCCCTATAGCACCAGAGGACCAAGATAAAATAACCTTCACATGTCCATTTGGTACTTTTGCTTACAGGCGTATGCCTTTTGGGTTGTGCAATGCACTCGCAACATTCCAACGTTGCATGCTAAGTGTCTTCTCAGACATGGTTGAGCGATTTCTCGAGGTCTTCATGGACGATTTTTCGGTTTTGGATCCTCTTTCGATGAATGTTTGCACCACCTTACACTAGTTCTAGAACGTTGTAAAGAAAAGAACTTAGTCCTTAATTGGGAAAAGTGTCATTTTATGGTTAAATCTGGAATAGTGTTAGGACATGTGGTGTCCTTGGCCATGCTGGATTTTATCGTCGTTTCATCAAAGACTTTAGCAAGATTGCCTTACCTCTAACGAACCTACTTGCTAAAGATACTGCTTTTGTATTTGATGAAGCCTGTGTTCAAGCTTTTGAGAAGCTTAAATTATTATTGACTTATGCGCCTATCATCCAACCACCCGATTGGAACCTCCCATTTGAACTCATGTGTGATGCGTCTGATTATGCGGTTGGTGTTGTCCTTGGCCAACAACGTGATAAAGCACCTAGTTTGATTTATTATGCTAGTAGGACCCTAAACGATGCCCAGTTAAACTATACTACTACTGTTAGCCATCGTTTTTGCTTTGGTGAAATTTAGATCATATCTCCTAGGGTCTAAGGTCATAGTCTATTATGATCATGCCGCACTCAAATATCTCCTTTCAAAGAAGGACTCAAAAACTCGGCTGATCAGATGGGTTTTGTTATTCCAAGAATTTACTCTAGATATTCGTGATAAGAAAGGGTCTGAAAATTTAGTAGCTGACCATTTATCCCGTATTCTTGATGAGACTAGAGATGATGAGATACCAATCCATGATACGTTCCCTGATGAACAATTATTTTCCATCTCTGAGTTACCCTGATTTGCTGACATTGTTAATTATTTGGTAACTGGTCAAATGCCTGACCATTGGTCTAAACAGGATAGAGTTAAGTTCTTGTCTGAGGTTAAATATTTTCTCTGGGATGATCCATACTTATTCAAGTACTTCCCTGATCAGATCATCCGTCGTTGTATACCTGGCAACGAAATCTCCAGTGTCTTGACTTTTTGTCATTCTGGAGATTGTGGGGGTCACTTTAATTCTAAGAAAACAGCTGCGAAGGTTTTTCAATCCGGTCTTTATTGGCCAACTCTGTTTAAGGACTCCCACCTATTTTGTCAAAGATGTGAAAGATGTCAGAAATTAGGGAAGTTGACCCGACGTAATATGATGCCACTTAGTCCTATAAAAATAATAGAAATATTTGATGTGTGGGGTATAGATTTTATGGGTCCTTTTGTCAATTCCTATGGAAACTTTTACATCTTATTAGTTGTTGACTATGTGTCTAAGTGGGTTGAAGCAAAAGCTACCAAGACAAACGATCGCCACGTTGTGATCAAGTTTGTTAGAGACAATATTTTCTCTCGATTTGGTATGCCTAGAACAATCATTAGTGATGGAGGATCCCATTTTTGTAACCGGTCTTTCGAGACGCTTATGAAGAAATACTCCATTACCCATAAGGTTTCTACACCTTACCACCCACAAACTTGTGGCCAAGTAGAAGTGTCTAATAGGCAGATCAAACAAATTTTAGAGAAGACCGTAAACCCTACCCTAAAGGATTGGTCTTTGCGCTTAATAGAAGCTTTGTGGGCTTACCGAAACGCTTTTAAGACTCCACTTGGGATGTCTCCGTATAGACTTGTCTTCGGTAAAGCCTTCCACTTGCCTGTAGAATTAGAACACCGAGCTTATTGGGCCAATAAACGGCTAAATTTTGACCTACCTACTGCTGGTGATAACCGTAGACTTCAGCTCAATGAGTTAGAAGAAATTCATAATGATTCTTACCAAAATGCGAAAATTTACAAGGAGAAAACCAAAGTTTTTCACGACAAATCGATTCTTTGAAAGTCGTTTACACCAGGCCAGAAAGTTCTCTTGTATAATTCTCGCCTTCACCTTTTTCATGGTAAGCTTAGATCTCGCTGGACTGGCCCATTCTATGTCAAGACCGTGTATCCGCACGGTTTTATTGAGGTTAGGAACCATGATACTGGAGAGACTTTTAAAGTCAGCGGTTGAAATTGACCAACCCTGAAGTGGAAAATACAAATTTAAAGGATCCTGTTTATCACGACTAATTTTCTGCAGGCACATTTATTTTTTTTTGATAAGTCAAAAAATTGTATTAATGATGATAACAATAATTACAAGTACTTTACAAGAAAAAGAGGTCTTTTTTTTTGGTAAGTCAAAAATGAACTGATGAATAGAAAATATTTACAAAGAGTGTACAATAAAAGAGGTCCTTAGACCCCAAAAACTTACAAATTATTTAAATCTGAAATAAGATACATTAGGATATTCTAAAGAACTTAGAAAATAAGGTCTCTCATCATAGTTCATCCCTTCACCATTCCTCAAAAGACAACCCCTTTTTGTCGTAGCATCATCTGCAAAATTAGCCTCTCGATAAGTATGCACAAACCGAATGGAAACATAATAATCTTGAATCCTTCTCCACCTTTGTCTTGCGAACCAGGGTAAATTAGAATTCTTAAAAGCAGTTATGGCACCAATTGAATCTGACCTCACCAAGATTTTACGAACTGACCATTTCATAGCCCAATCCAAACCTACAATCACACCATAGAGCTCTGCCAAGAAGTTATTAGTTCGACCTAGCCCAATGCTCATAGCTCCAACGAAATTGTAACCAGCATCTTGAACTACCAGACCAGCTCCCGCTCTACCAGGGTTACCTTTGGCAGCACCATCGCAACACAATAACAGTTCATCCCAGTTAGGAGGAACCTAAGAACACTCAATTGGTTGTATAATTACCTGTCTATGTCGCACACCAAAACAATTCAAAATCTCCAGATCTTACGAGGTATTATGCATAAAAAACTCTTTAAGCGGATAGAGAAACCATGGATCAAATGGAAAGTGCGTTGTTTGAAGAAGTGAATACTCCCTGCCGCATTTTGAAAACAGGCCATATTTCTTGTCTGCCACAGCTCCGACCGAATTATCATGTTGGCCAATAACCACAAATCTTTTATAATGCGACTTTTCCCTTTAGCTGCCTTGTAAGAATTCACTAAATCACAATGTGGACTGAGTTTAAACAAACCTGAGCACCATTGCCAGATTTGTGCTGCAAACGGACAGCTCCATATGACGTGCTCTAAGGACTCTTCAGCTTGTTTGCATAAGTAACATCTGTTGGCTAGATCAACCTTGAATCTTCTCCTAATTTTATCTTGAGTTGCACAAGCTTCTCTATAGATTTTCCAATTCTGAGCAACTAACTTTGGATGTATTGCTTTCCTCCACAAAAGACCATACACTTCAGCAGCCGCATATTTCTTTCTTAGGATCTATTTTGCAGACGAGACTGAGAATTTTCCATTCATCTCTGGCATCCAAACTCTACAATCCTCCCCTCCTTGCAGCAGCGGCAAATTTGTTAAGTCCACATCAGCTCGCACCAACTGTTAAACATGAGCGCCCTACAACTGCCAGTTATTGTTAACAATAATATCACTAACCATGATGGAACCATCAAGGTCAGTTTCACCAAGCATGTCTGGAATACTTTCATTACCATTCCAAACATCAAAATAAAGAGAGGTAGATCTCCCATCACCAAGAAGCACTTTGGTATTTTTGTCCACAGTGGAGTGAATTAAACGAATGCCTGGAAGAATCGAAGACTTCACCCCATATTATTTAAGTCTCCTTAGACGAGAAGTGTACTTCGCCCATAAGAAGCGAGCCCATTTCTTGTTAGACGACCGGATGTTCCACCATAATTTCATGAGAAGCGCCTTGAAACCAACAACAAACTTCCTTAAGACTTCAGCATCCCCAGACCAAAGAAAATTGCGAATCACACGCTCAGCTTGTTTAATAAACTTCAAAGGCCACTTATACACAACCATGTTGTGAATAGAATAACTAGCAATCACTGAATTAATAAGAACAATTATGTCTTGAAAACAGAGCAATTTACCCTTCCAAACAGCAAGTTGATTCTTAATTTTATCAATCACATTGCTAATGTGGCGATACTTAACAGCACCGGGCATAATTTGAACACCAAGATACCTGTCCGGGAAAGTAGAAACTTCCATACCAAGTAAAATTAGTGATGGTAGTGCAGTGATTCAAAGAACCACCACCATAATAAACCTTACTCTTTTGACGGCAAACAGTTTGACCCGAAGCTGTTTGATATTTTCCAAGTAAAGCAAGAAGATTGTGCAAACTCTTCATGTTGCCTTTACAAAAAATCATAATGTCATCAGCAAAGAAAAGGTGAGTAGGAGAAATACCTTTTTTCTTTTTGGAAAGCATTGGCGTCATCTTCTTTTCAAGAAATAATTTTGAAAGATTTCTACTAAGAACATCTTCAGTCAAAACAAAAATAAGAGGGGATAAAGGATATCCTTGCCTTAACCCTCTATTAATCTTGAAGAAACCCTCCGGACTACCATTAAGAAGAATAGATATACGAGCCGAGCTAAGAATCGAAAAGATCCAAGAACACCAACTCTGAGAAAAACCATACCTCCGAAAAACTTCTAGAACAAAAGACCAACTCACCGTGTCAAAAGCTTGGGTGATGTCTAGTTTAAGATCCACATTGCCATCCTTACGCTTAGTTTTAAGCTCATTTACCATCTCCGATGCCACACTGATATTTTCATGAATGTTTCATCCCTTCATGAAAGCTACTTGTTCCTCTGAAACAAGGTTATCAAGCCCACTACCCAGTCTTGTAGCTAAAATCTTAGTAAAAATTTTAAAGAAAAAATTACTAAGACCAATAGGCCTAAAGTTACGAAGAGTATTAGCTCCTCTAACCTTGGCTAATAAAATCAAAAGACTAGGATTAATACCTTGAGGAATCAATTTCTCTTGCCAGCAAAAGGTAATAGCTTTGTAAAGGTGTTGTTGAATCACATCCCAACAATGCCTATAGAAACAACTAGAGAAACCGTCAGGGCCAGGGGCACTATCAGCGCCAAGATCAAAAACAACAGTCTTTATCTCCTCCATAGTAGGAATTTCATCCATTCTCTGACTATATTCGGAAGAGATAATATTATGATCATAATGAAATAGCTCCTCATCTATGGGAAGTTCAGCACCATTAAACTTAGACTCAAAAAAAGAAACCGTATGGTCTCTAATATGTTCATAATCAGTTAGAACAGTCCCATTCTCATCCACCAATTCCGAAATCAGATTACTGCTCCTGCGAGTTCGAATATTGGCATGAAAAAAAAAGTATTACTAGCACCATCCGTGAGCCACAAGTTTCTCGACTTTTGTTTCAACAAAATGGATTGTTGAGCACGAATTTCCTGAAGAGTAATTGAAGCTGCTTTGGCAGAATTGAGCTTAGAAATGTCTTACGGATCCTGAAATACGAAGAGCAACTTCCATAGTCAGCTTAGCTTGTTTGAGCTTTGCATAAACATTGCCAAAGACCCTTAAATTCCACTCCTTCATGGCAGCCTTTAATCTTTTGAGCTTGTAAGGAAAAATAAAAGCGGGAGAGCCAGAAACACGAGCATTCAAACTCTCAATAACCATGTGCATGAAATCAGGGTGAGAAAACCACATCTTTTGCACTCTAAAAGGATCTCTTTTCGGTCTTGGGTTGGCAAAAGGAAAGCCAATAAGAGAAGAATGGTCGGAAACTTCACGAGGAAGAGATTTACACCTCCAATTCTCAAACTTATTAAGCCATGCTTCATTGAAGGCTTCAAAGCAGCAGTCTTCTAATGAAACAACAGATATTAATATAACTGGAGATGTTGATGTGGAGTATGCTGCTAAGCTAGAGAAGGCTCAGCAGTTGGAGGTTGCAATGGCTAAGTCCCAAGCTGAACTTGATGTTGTTTATGTTGAATTGGCAAGAACTAAACAAATTCATGCATCAAATTCAGTTTTAGTTAATGATGGTTCGGTGGGTGAAATTGAATCATCAACTAAGACAGGTGCGGTAGTAACTAAGATTCCTAAACCTGTTAGGACTGGTTCAACTCCAACTCCTCTTAGTGATCAACTGATGGCTGGTGAGTACTTGTTGAAGAGAAATAAGTTTGATGCCCTAAACCTAGGGAATGAGATGCCTGAAAGTGAGGCTGATGCAAAATTTAGGGCTGAACAAGATCTTAAACGTAATCGCATGCAAATCATGCAGAGACGTATTAATAATTCTACGGGTAGGGTTTCCCAAACTCACACGGCTTCCCAAACTGATGAGGCTTCCCAAACTGAGAACGTTTCTTTGTTAGGAAATTTTGTAGGAAAAGGAAGTTGTTTGACAAAAGGAAACACGTTGAGTTTATACTCTGGTGAATCCTCTAAGATGGGTAATGTTTCCTCCAAAACTTGTTTGTAATGCGTGTTCTCTTCTGGAACATCAATGGAGTTGCTCGTGAGGCAGCCAGAGACAAGCTGAAGGAGTTAATTAAAGAATTTAAGCCTGATATATTCTGCATTGCAGAACCTAAGGTTTATTGTTCTGATAAATTTGTGCAAGGTTTACAAATTTCTGGTTATATGAGAAACGTTATTCATAATTCTGTTGGGAGGTTGAAAGGGAATATTTGGATCTTTTGGTCTGAGGAGATGGTAATGCCTAATGTAATAAACTCTAGCAAACAAGCTGTTACAATTGAAGTTGATGGTGTTATGATCTCTTTCATTCACACAAGCTGTATTCAAGTCACTAGAAGAAACTTATGGCAGCAACTGTCTTCACGTGATTGTACAACTCCTTGGTTAGTCATGGGAGATTTCAACTGTGTCTTACATAATGAGGAAAAAAGAGGAGGGCGTGAGCCTAGAACTTCTGTCATCAATGAATTTATTGATTGGATGGATGATAATGATCTCTTTGAAGCAGACTCCTTGGGTTCTAAATTCACTTGGGCTAATGGTCAATCAGGTGTAAGAAGAATTCTTTGTAAATTGGATAGAGCCTTGATTAATGAAGCTTGGCTGAATAAATTTGAGAACTGGAGATGTAAGGCTCTCCCTAGGGAAGTATCCGATCACTCTGCAATTATTGGTTTTCCCATTACTTTTTTGAGGCCAAAAAGAGCTCCTTTCAGGTTTCAAAAGATGTGGTTTGTGCATAATGATTTCATGAGGTTGGTTAAGGAGAACTGGAATGCTCCTGTTTTAGGTTCTCCGGCTTTTATCTTTCCCTTCAAGCTTAAGAGATTGAAGATCGGTCTAAAAGAATGGAATATGAGGGTTTTTGGTAATGTTCATGCTAGGTTTAAGCAAGCTAAACTGACTTTAGAAGTTGCTCTTCGTATTTCTGATGAAGATCCTGAGGATGTTAGCAAGCTTAATGCTGCCAAAGATGCGTCAATTATTCTCCAAGACATTAGAACTCAACAAGCCATTATGTTAAAATAAAAAAACAAGAAGTAAATGGTTGTTGGAGGGCGCAAGTAATACTTCTTTCTTTCATGCCAATTTAGAACTCGTAGGAGCAACAATATGATTTCTGAATTGGTAGATGGTAATGGGAATGTTCTAACAGATTTTGAACAAATTAGAGACCATGTTGTGTCTTTTTATGAGGCTAAATTTAATGGTTCAGACCTGACTATAGAGGAAGATCTGTTTGAGTATGAGCACAACATTATTTCTGTTGAAGACAGTCAACGAATGGATGCAATTCCGACTCTAGATGAAATTAAAGAGGCGGTTTTTAATCTTAGAGCTGACAGTGCGCCTGGCCCTGATGGTTTCTCTGGGTGTTTCTATAGACATTGCTGGGAGATAATTCAGCAAGACCTCTATAATGCTATCATTTATTGCTGGAAAGAGAAGGTTATTCCTCAAGGTACTAATTCTAGTCTCTTGATTTTAATTGCCAAGGTAAAAGGAGCAAACACTCTTAATAATTTTCGGCCTATTGGTCTTAGTAATTTTTTCTTTAAAATTTTCACTAAGATCCTAGCTACTAGACTTGGTAGTGTCCTTGATAATCTTGTTTCAGAAGAGCAAGTTGCGTTTATGAAGGGGCGTAACATTCATGAAAACATAAGTGTTGCTTCAGAGATGGTCAATGATCTTAAGACAAAACGTAAGGATGGCAATGTTGGTCTCAAGCTTGATATTACTCAAGCTTTTGATACGGTAAGCTGGTCTTTTGTCTTGGAGGTCTTTCGGAGGTATGGTTTTTCTGACAATTGGTGCTCTTGGATTCTTTCAATTCTGAACTCGGCGCGTATTTCTATTCTTCTAAATGGTAACCCAGAAGGATTCTTCAAGATTAATAGAGGTCTAAGACAAGGTGACCCCTTATCTCCTATGATTTTTGTCCTAATTGAAGATGTGCTCAGTAGGAATCTTACCAAGCTTTTTCTAGAAAAGAAGATGACTCCTATGCTCTCTAAAAGAGGCATTTCTCCCACTCATCTCTTCTTTGCTGATGACATTATGATCTTTTGTAAGGGAAATAAGAATATCACTCACCTTGGCTTCTGAGATGGTGAATGAGCTGCACATCAAAAGGAAGGATGGTAATTTGGGCCTGAAGCTTGATATTTCTCAAGCTTTTGATACTGTTAATTGGTCTTTCATTATGGAGGTGTTTAAAAGATATGGTTTTTCTGAGGATTGGTGTTTGTGGATTCAGAAAATTCTGGAGTCAGCGCGCATATCTATTCTTCTCAATGGTTGCCCGGAAGGTTTTTTCAAAATTAATAGAGGGTTGCGTCAGGGGGATCCTCTTTCGCCTCTTATTTTTGTTTTGATTGAGGATGTTCTTAGTAGAAACATCACAAAACTATTTCAAAACAAGGATATGTCTCACCTGGTTAGGCGTAATGGTATTGCTCCAACTCATTTATTCTTTGCTGATGATATTATGATTTTTTGCAAGGGAAATATGAAGAGCTTGAGAAGTTTGGTGAAGTTGCTAGATTCTTATCAGCAAGCTTCAGGTCAGCGTGTTTGTCGAGAGAAGAGCAAAATTTACTTTGGTAGTGGCTCTTTGAGTAGACGTCATACCATTGCTGCTTTTCTAGGGATGGAAGTTACGCATTTTCCTGATCGTTATTTGGGGGTGAAAGTTATGCCTGGTGCGGTGAGATATCATCATATTAGCAATGTGGTGGATAAGCTTAAAGAGCAACTTTCGGTTCTGAAAGGTAAGATGCTTTCTTTTCAAGACAGAGTTGTTCTAGTTAAAAATGTTCTTTCGAGTTATTCCATTCATAATATGTCTGTGTATAAGTGGCCGGTGAAATTCATTCAGCAAAGTGAGCGTGTGATCCGTGATTTCCTTTGGTCGGGTGATTCAAATCTTTCTAGAGCTTTTGTGGTTGGTTTTGATAAACTGTGCAGTCTTGTGGAGGAGGGTGGTCTTGGAATCACTAGTTTAAAAACTATGAACAAGGCTTTGCTTATGAAGCTTTGGTGGTTTACTAAATCTTCTTCTAAGAAGTGGGCTCGTTTTTTGGAGTCTAAATTCACTTGCAGGGATGGGCGCCTCAAGATGGCTGGTGTAAAATCTTCTATTCTTCCTGGAATTCGTTGGGTTCATAAGGAAGTTGTGAATAATACAAAATGCATCATTGGAGATGGTAGGAATACGTCTCTTTTCTATGATGTGTGGTATGGAAGTGAGACTTTGGCAAGTGTTCTTAATCGTTCAGACTTGGACAGATCAGGTCGGGTTTGTGATATTATTTCACATGGTAATTGGCTGTTGCAAGGAGCTCACTTGCAAGATCTTGTAAGTGCTGGTGTGGTTATGGAGAATTTGCCAACGCTTTGTAGTGGGAGGGACAAAGGATTTGGATGCCTGATATGAAGGGTGTGTTTTCAGTTAAGTCAGCTAGAGAATTGATTAGAAAGAAGTTCCCTACTATGAAAGAAGCTTCGCTATTGTGGAGGAAAGTTGTGCATCCTTCTTTGGCGGCTCAGAATTGGAAGTTTGTTCGGGGAGCGTGTGCAACTCTTGATAAAGTTCGCAGCAGGTTTAAGATTCAATTGGCTTCTAGGTGCAGCGTTTGTCAAATTGAAGAGGAGACACTTCAGCACGTCCTCTGGAGCTGTAGTTTTGCGCAAAAAGCTTGGAACTGGATAGCAGGTATTTTCAATATAAAACCTTATTATGATTTGATCACGTCTTACAATGGAGCTAGTTCCAAAGTGGCATTGTTAGGATTGTGGCTGGTAGCAAATTTGGTTGTGCGATCTGAACTTTGGTTCACTAGAAATAAGAAGGTATATGAGAAGAAAGTTCCTTGCTGGTCCTTTTTCCAAAAACGAGTGTTCAATTTGATGCATGAATACTCAGTTAGAATGAAGAGTTTTATGTTCAATACGGTAGCAGATTTGAGAATTGGATTTCTTTCGTGTTAAGCATAGGAAAGTGAAGATTTCAGATCCAAAGGAGTGTTATTGGACGCCTCCTAATAACAATGAATTGCTGTTGTGTACTGATGGTGCCTCAAGAGGAAACCCGGGAGTGGCAGGGGCTGGTGTTGTGGCTAGAAATGCGAGTTCGGAAGTGGTAGGGGAATGTGTATTGGTTAGGAATTGCGACTAACTATATGGCTGAGTTATATGGTATTATTGTTGGTCTTGAATGGGCAATTCAATGGGGTTATGATCGTTTGTTGATTAGATCAGACTCTTCTTCGGTGGTGAAGGCTTTGGAGGAGGATAATGTTCCATGGTTTGCTACACAAAGATGGCTGAATGCTAAGGGTTTATATGGTGCTATTCGGTTTGAACACACTTTTCGTGAAGCAAATTTTGCTGCGGATGGAATGGCTAAGCGTGGTTGTTTGTTAGAAGAAGGAGTAGGTATTCACTTTGAGGGAAGACCAGATTTCTTAAGTTCAATTGAGTTTCCAAATGTAATTTATTATCGTTTTAAATAGTTTGTGTGAGTTTTTGGGGTTTCTGACCTCTTTTCTCCTAAACTATCTTGTAAATATCGTTTCTTGCAATATAATTTTTTGACTTATCAAAAAAAAAAAAAAAAAAGAAAAAAAAGTGAGTGATATTCTTATTGATAATGCTTTGCATCTTCATGGAGTTCACGGTCAGGTGTTGATGAGTGCTGGTGTTGAAGCCTCAAATCTGCCAGTTTTACGTGGAGGAGTTGACTGCAGGGTCTGGATGCATGATTTACATGGGGTTTTCACGGTTAAATCAGCCAAGGAGCTTATTAGGAAGAAGTATACAGTTTTGGAGGATTTTGGCTTGCTATGGAGGAAGTCTAATCACCCTAAACTTGCTGCACAAAACTGGAAACTCTGCCGAGAAGCTTGCGCAACTTCTGACAAGATCAGAAGTAGGTTTAAAGTGGAATTGGCCAATAGATGTTACTTGTGTAAGTGTGAAGAGGAATCCTTATATCATATTTTGTGGACTTGTTCTTATGCAACACAAGTTTGGGAGTGGATTGCAGGTATTTTCTCTCTTCAACCTCATTTTAATATTGTTGATGCTTACAAAGTTTCAAAAGGAAGAAGTAGAATTATCAAAGATCTTTGGCCGTTATCAATCCTAGTTGTTCGAGCTGAACTGTGGCATGCTAGAAATCTGGAATACTGAAACAAAAGCATAAGCATTCATTTTTTCAAGCAAAGAGTTTTTAAAAAAGAACATCAGATTCATGAATACTCTATGCGTTTGAAGAGTTTTATGTATAACACTGCTGAAGACTTGGAAATTCTGAACTACTTCCGTGTTAAGCATAGGAAAGTGAAGAATATTCAACCTATTGAGTGTTTTTGGTACCCTCCAAATAGAGATGAACTTCTTTTGTGTTGTGATGGTGCTGCGAAAAGGAATCCGGGGATTGCTGGGGCTGGAGTTGTAGCCCGAGATCATGACAGAAACTTCATTGGTGCTATGAGCATTGGTCTAGGTTGCACAAATAATTTCTTGGCTGAGTTATATGGTGTGATTGTGGGTTTGGAATGGGCCCAAAAGTGGGAGATTAGAAAGGTGTTGGTGCGCTCAGATTCAATTGGAGCTATTATGGCTTTCTCTCATAATAATATTCCATGGTTTGCAAAACAGCGTTGGAGAAGTATTCAGGAGACTTATGACTCTATTAGATTTATGCACACATACCGTGAAGCAAATTTTGCAGCAGACTCTATGGCAAAAAGAGGATGTTTACTTGGTAATGGTGAAGGGATGAACTATGATGAGAGACCTTATTTTGTTAGTTCTTTAGAATATCCAAATGTTCCATATTATATATTTAATTAGTTTGCGAGTTTTTGGGGTTTTCTATACCTCTTTTCTTGTAAATTTCTTGTAAATTTTTGTTATTCATTAATAAAATTTTGGACTTACCAAAAAAAAACTTCATTGATAATAGCTCTATCCAGCTTGCAAAGGATTCTACGAACACCAGATTTCCCATTAGCCCAAGTAAATTTAGAACCCAAAAAATCAGCTTCAAAGAGATCATTGTCATCCATCCAATCACTAAAATCATTAATGACTGAAGTCCGCGGTTCACGACCTCCTTTTTTCTCATCATTACGCAACACACAATTAAATTACCCATGACCAACCAAAGAGTATTATTATCAACTGAAGAAAGTTGCTGCCATAACCTTCTACAAGAGACTTGAAAACAGCTAGCATGAACAAAGGATACCAACACACCCTCCGTTTCAATAGTAATATCTTGCATACTAGTATTCACAACAACAGTCCTCATCATACTATTTGACCAAAAAATCCAGATGTTCCGCTTAGAAGAATCAACAGAATTATGAATAATATCTCTCTCGTAACCATCCACATATAACCCTTGCATAAAATTAAAAGTACAATTTACTTTCGGCTCAACAATGCAAAAGATATCTGGCTTATGCTCCTTAAGTAACTCTTGTAATTTGCACCTTGCAGCATGGAGTGCAATGCCATTTATGTTCCAATAAAGAACACGCATTAAAAACTAATTTTGGAGGAGTTATTCACTGAATAAGAAGAAGTCCCAGTATTTATTCTTGGCGAGTTACCTTTTTCAACACGGTTTCTTAAATTTGAAGCTTCCAAACCCAATTCAGACTCGGTTTCCAAAATTGTTTCAAGTTGAGTATTTTTTTTCCCAAAAGAGGTCAGAAAAACCTCAAAAAACTCATAAACTATTTAAATCTAAAATACTCCACATTTGGATATTCTATTATACTCAAAAAATTTGGACGCCCAACATAATGCATTCCCACTTCATTATCAAAAGAACACCCCTTTTTAGCCATTTGATCCGCTGAAAAATTAGCTTCACGATAAGTATGAATAAAACGGACTGAATCATAAGAGTGACGCACATCCAACCATCTCTGTTGCGCAAACTAGGGAATCGAATTCTCTTCAAAAGCCTTAATCACACTAGTAGAGTCTGAACGAATAAGAATTCGCTGAAAACCCCACTGTCTCGCCCACTCCAAGCCAACAATTATGCCATACATCTCTGCCAAGTAATTGGTTGTAATACCAAGTCCAATGCTCATCGCTCCTAGCATATTGCAATCAGCATCTCTCGCTACAACTCCAGCACCTGCTACACCCGGGTTGCCACGATCCGCCCATCACAACAAAGAAGTAATTCATTGCTCTCCGGAGGCTGCCAATAACAAGGAACAGGTTCCACATGCTTCACCTTTCTATGAGCAAAATACGGACATCTTCAACTGAATTGTACATGAAACTCTTCAACCGGTAAGAGTACTCATGAATAAGCTTAAATACACGTTGTTTGAATAAGTGTAAGTTTGCTGTTTGTTTTTCATACACACACTTGTTATGAATGAATCATAATTCAGACCTTACCACCAGATTCGCCACAAGCCATAAATCCTTGATAATTCTACTACGACCCTTAGCTGCCTTGTAAGAAATAACTAGATTTGAGTTAGTTTGTAAACCAAACATACCAGAAATCTAAAGCCAGGCCTGAACAGCAAAGTTGCACGACCATAAACACATGTTCCAAAGACTCCTCATCACATTTACACACCATGCACTTGTTCGGAAAAGAATGTTTGAACCTGCTTTTAAATTTATCTAAAGTAGCGCAAGCACCCCTTTAAGAATTTCCAATTTTGAGCAGTTAAATTTGGATGAACAGCTGAAGTCCAAAGCAAGCTAATCCCCTCCATAGCAATGTATTTAGTATGCACCAATTCCTTAGCAGATTTAACAGAAAATTTACCTTTGAAGTCCGGCATCCAAACTTTTATGTCACTTCCCATATGCACCTTAGGTAGGTTGTTCACGTCAACACCTGCAGAAAGCAAATGCTCCATGTGCTCCTCCGGGATCAGCCAAGAGCCTTGCTGAATCAAATCACCCACACGAGCCTGCCTATCTAAGTCCGTGCGATTCAAAACATCAGAAATACTCTTCTCACCGTTCCATATATCATAATAAAGTGAAGTAATTCTGCCATCTCCTATAAGAAATTTAGTATTCTGATCCACCACCTTGTAAACCCAAAGCATTCCAGCATGAATTGTTGAGTTTACACCATACTCCTTAAATTTGCCATTTCTATATGTAAATTTTGTTTCCAAAAAACGAGACCAGGCTTTAGAAGAGTATTTGAAATTCCACCAAAGTTTCATAAGCAAAGCCATGAATTGTTGATTTTACACCATACTCCTTAAATTTGTCATAGCGCGTTGATACGTTGCACCAGCATTCTTTAAACCAAATGGCATTACAGTATAATAAAAATTTCCGAGAGGAGTTCGAAAAGCTGCCTTACTTGCATGATGCTCGTACATCCTTATCTGATTGTAGCCGCTATATCCATCTATGAAGGAGAACATTCCGTGTCCGCTTGTGGAACCTACTAGCATGTCGATGTTAGGTAGAGGAAAATCGTCTTTGGGGCATCATCTGTTCAAGTCTCTGAAATCCACGCAGCACCTGATCTGTCCGTTTTTCTTTTTCACCGGAACCACATTAGCCAACCAGGTCGGATGATGAATAGGTTTAATGAAGCCAGCAGCTGGCAAATTCGGAATCTCAGTCTTGATTTGCTCTTCTACCTCGTGTCTGAATTTCCTGGGAGATTGTTTGACCGGCTTGGATCCAGGTATGACATGCAGATGATGGGTGACCAATTTTTTCATCTAAACCGGGTATTTCTTAATATGTCCAAACAAATATGTCCTGGTATTCTTTGAGAAGTTCCACGAGCTTCGTGCGTTCCTCTACACACAAGGTTGAGCTATGGAGATAGGCCTAGGAGATTCCTTATTCCCGATGGTAACGATTTCGAGCTCATCAGTTGTGGAGTTGGTGCCATATTGCAGATGTCGTGGAGCATCTTCAGTTGTGGAGTTGGTGCCATCTTGCAGATGTCGTGGAGCATCTAACACTTCTCCTTGTGGCTCGTCGTTATTGTAGCATTCCCTTGGGCGGAGAGACTGGGTAACAGTCTCCGCTGCTAATTGCTAACGGAGGCGTCGGTACAGGCTTTCCCTTTATGGTCACGGCTTGCCACAAAAGTTCATTCTCTCTTAGTGTGAGCGTGGGTTTTCCCTTTCTCTTTTTATGTTAAAGATGAGTTTATCTAGTTTACAATTTAGTCCGAGAAACTAATTTCAGACTTATAACGAAATGTGCAGACTTTTTTAGTTAACGTATATAAAATTCAACATTTTTATGAACTCTTTTTTTTGTGTTGGTTTTGTCTTTCTATTTGATTCAAGATAGATGAAATTTGTTAGGATTTGGATTAGTTCTGCGTCTTTCATCCTTCTTCTATTGGGAAATTTGACTTCCTTCATATTTTCTTGAATCAACGTACATAAAAAGGCAATTTTACTAGACGTAATTCCTTAGAACATATTATTTGTGATTACAATACATTTTTCAAACTTTTTCTGTTAAAGACGAGTTTATCTAGTTAACAATTTAGTCTCAGAAACCAATTTCGGACTTATAACGAAGTGTGTAAATTTTTTTGAGTTAACGTATATAAAATTCAACATTTTTATGAACTCTTTATTTTTGTGTTGGCTTTCTCTTTATATTTGATTCAAGATAGATGAAATTTGTTAGGATTTGGACTAGTTATGCTTGGTCTTTCATCCTTCTTCTATTGTGAAATTTGACTTCCTTCATATTTTCTTGAATCAACATACATAGAAATGCAATTTTTACTAGACATATTTCCTTAGAACATATTAATTGTAATTACAATACGTTTTTCAAACTTTTTCTGTTAAAGATGAGTTTATCTAGTTTACCATTTAGTCTCAAAAATCAATTTCCGACTTATAACGAAGTGCGTAGACTTTTTTGAGTTAACGTATATATAATTCAACATTTTTATGAACTCTTTCTTTTTGTGTTGGCTTTGTCTTTCTATTTGATTCAAGATAGATGAAATTTGTTAGGATTTGGATTAGTTTTGCTTTCCCTTTCGTCCTTCTTCTATTGTGAAATTTGACTTCCTTCATATATTCTTGAATCAACATACATAGAAATGCAATTTTTACTAGACGTAATGCCTTAGAAAATATTATTTGTGATTACAATACATTTTTCAAAATTTTTCTGTTAAAGATGAGTTTATCTAGTTTACGATTTAGTCTCGGAAATTAATTTCAGACTTATAACGAAATGTGTAGACTTTTTCAGTTAACGTATATAAAATTCAACAATTTTATGAACTCTTTCTTTTTTTGTGATGGTTTCGTCTTTCTATTTGATTCAAGATAGATGAAATTTGTTAGGATTTGGATTATTTCTTCTTGGTCTTTCATCCTTATTCTATTGTGAAATTTTCCTAATTTCATATTTTCTTGAATCAACGTACATAGAAATGCAATTTTTACTAGACGTAATGCCTTAGAACATATTATTTGTGATTACAATACATTTTTCAAACTTTTTATGTTAAAGATGAGTTTATCTAGTTTTCAATTTAGTCTCAGGAACCAATTTCAGACTTATAACGAAGTGTGTAGACTTTTTTGAGTTAACGTATATAAAATTCAACATTTTTATGAACTCTTTTTTTTTGTGTTGGTTTTGTCTTTATATTTGATTCAAGATAGATGAAATTTGTTAGGATTTGGATTAGTTATGCGTCTTTCATCCTTCTTCTATTGTGAAATTTGACTTCCTTCATATTTTCTTGAATCAACGTACATTGAAAGGCAATTTTACTAGATGTAATGCCTTAGAACATATTATTTGTGATTACAATACATTTTTCAAACTTTTTCTGTTAAAGACGAGTTTATCTAGTTAACAATTTAGTCTCAGAAACTAATTTCCGACTTATAACGAAGTGTGTAGATTTTTTTGAATTAACGTATATAAAATTCAACATTTTTATGAACTCTTTCTTTTTGTGTTGGCTTTCTCTTTCTATTTGATTCAAGATAGATGAAATTTGTTAGGATTTGGATTAGTTCTGCTTGGCCTTTCATCCTTCTTCTATTGTGAAATTTGACTTCCTTCATATTTTCTTGAATCAACGTACATAGAAATGCAATTTTTACTAGACATATTTCCTTAGAACATATTAATTGTAATTACAATACGTTTTTCAAAAGTTTATCTAGTTTACAATTTAGTCTCATAAATCAACTTCCGACTTATAACCAAGCGTGTAGACTTTTTTGAGTTAACATATAAAAAATCAACATTTTTATGAACTCTTTATTTTTGTATTGGTTTTGTCTTTCTATTTGATTCAAGATAGATGAAATTTGTTAGGATTTGGATTAGTTCTTCTTGGTCTTTCATCCTTCTTCTATTGTGAAATTTTCCTAATTTCATACTTTCTTGAATCAACGTACATAGAAATGCAATTTTTACTAGACGTAATGCCTTAGAACATATTATTTGTGATCACAACACATTTTGCAAACTTTTTCTAGTTAAAGATGAGTTTATCTAGTTTACAATTTAGTCTCAGAAATAGATTTCGGACTTATTACGAAGTGCGTAGACTTTTTTCAGTTAACGTATATAAAATTCAACATTTTTATGAACTCTTTCTTTTTCTGTGATGGTTTTGTCTTTCTATTTGATTCATGATAGATGAAATTTGTTAGGATTTGGATTAGTTCTTCTTGGTCTTTCATCCTTCTTCTATTGTGAAATTTTCCTAATTTCATATTTTCTTGAATCAACGTACATAGAAATGCAATTTTTACTAGACGTAATGCCTTAGAACATATTATTTATGATTAACAATATTTTTTCAAACTTTTTCTACTAAAGATGAGTTTATCTAGTTTACCATTTAGTCTCAAAAATAAATTCCGACTTATAACGAAGTGCGTAGACTTTTTTGAGTTAATGTATATAAAATTCAACATTTTTATGAACTCTTTCTTTTTCTGTGATGGTTTTCTCTTTCTATTTGATTCAAAATAGATGAAATTTGTTAGAATTTGGATTAGTTCTTGTCTTTCATCCTTCTTCTATTGTGAAATTTTTATAATTTCGTATTTTCTTGAATCAACGTACATAGAAATGTAATTTTTACTATAGGTATTGCCTTAGAACATATTAATTGTGATTACAATACATTTTTCAAACTTTTTATGTTAAATAGGAGTTTATCTAGTTTACAATTTAGTCTCAGAAATCAATTTTCGACTTATAACAAAGTGTGTCGACTTTTTTGAGTTAACGTATATAAACTTCAACATTTTTATGAACTCTTTCTTTTTGTGTTGGCTTTGCCTTTCTATTTGATTCAAGATAGATGAAATTTGTTAGTATTTCGATTAGTTTTGCTTGCTCTTTCGTCCTTCTTCTATTGCTAAATTTGACTTCCTTAATATATTCTTGAATCAACATACATAGAAATGCAATTTTTACTAGACGTACTGCTTTAGAATATATTAATTGTGATTACAATACATTTTTCAAACTTTTTCTGTTAAAGATGAGTTTATCTAGTTTACAATTTAGTCTCAGAAATCAACTTCCGACTTATAACGAAGTGTGTAGACTTTTTTGAGTTAACGTATAAAAAATCAACATTTTTATGAACACTTTATTTTTGTACTGGCTTTGTCTTTCAATTTGATAAAAATAGATGAAATTTGTTAGAATTTGGATTAGTTCTGGATGGTGTTTCATCCTTCTTCTATTGTGAAATTTGACTTCCTTCATATTTTCTTGAATCAACGTATATAGAAATGCAATTTTTACTAGACGTAATGCCTTAGAACATATTATTTGTGATTACAATACATTTTTCAAACTTTTCCTATTAAAAATGAGTTTATCTAGTTTACAATGTAGTCTCAGAAATCAATTTCGGACTTATAATGAAGTGTGTAGACTTTTTTGAGTTAACGTATTTAAAATTCAACATTTTTATGAACTCTTTCTTTTTCTGTGATGGTTTTGTCTTTCTATTTGATTCAAGATAGATGAAATTTGTTAGGATTTGGATTAGTTCTTCTTGGTCTTTCATCTTTCTTCTATTGTGAAATTTTCCTAGTTTCGTATTTTCTTGAATCAACGTACATAGAAATGCAATTTTTACTATAGATATTGCCTTAGAACATATTATTTTTGGTTATAATACATTTTTCAAACTTTTTATGTTAAAGATGAGTTTATCTAGTTTACAATTTAGTCTCAGAAATCAATTTTCGACCTATAAGGAAGTGTGTAGAATTTTTTGAGTTAATGTATATAAACTTCAACATTTTTATGAACTCTTTCTTTTTGTGTTGGCTTTGCGTTTATATTTGATTCAAGATAGATGAAATTTATTAGGATTTGGATTAGTTTTGCTTGCTATTTCGTCCTTCTTCTATTGTGAAATTTGACTTCCTTCATATATTCTTGAATCAACAAACATAGAAATGCAATTTTTATTAGACGTATTACTTTAGAATATATTAATTTTGATTACAATACATTTTTCAAACTTTTTCAGATAAAGATGAGTTTATCTAGTTTACAATTTAGTCTCAGAAATCAACTTCCGACTTATAACAAAGTGTGTAGACTTTTTTAGTTGACGTATAAAAAATAAACATTTTTATGAACTCTTTATTTTTGTATTGGCTTTGTCTTTCAATTTGATAAAAATAGATGAAATTTGTTAGAATTTGGATTACTTCTGGATGGTCTTTCATCCTTCTTCTATTGTGAAATTTGACTTCCTTCATATTTTCTTGAATCAACGTAAATAGAAATGCAATTTTTACTAGACGTAATTCCTTAGAACATATTGTTTGTGATTAAAATAAATTTTTCAAACTTTTTGTGTTAAAGATGAGTTTATATAGTTTACAATTTAGTCTCTGAAATCAATTTCAGACTTATAATGAAGTGTGTAGACTTTTTGAGTTAACGTATATAAAATTCAACATTTTTATGAACTCTTTCTTTTTCTGTGATGGTTTTGTCTTTCTATTTGATTCAAGATAGATGAAATTTGTTAGGATTTGGATTAGTTCTTCTTAGTCTTTCATCTTTCTTCTATTGTGAAATTTTCCTAATTTCGTATTTTCTTGAATCAACGTACATAGAAATGCAATTTTTACCATAGGTATTGCCTTAAAACATATTATCTTTGATTATAATACATTATTCAAACTTTTTATGTTAAAGATGAGTTTATCTAGTTTACAATTTAGTCTCAGAAATCAATTTTCGACTTATAACGAAGTGTGTAGACTTTTTTGAGTTAACATATATAAACTTCAACATTTTTATGAACTCTTTCTTTTTGTGTTGGCTTTGCGTTTCTATTTGATTCAAGATAGATGAAATTTATTAGGATTTGGATTAGTTTTGCTTGCTCTTTCGTACTTCTTCTATTGTGAAACTTGACTTCCTTCATATATTCTTGAATCAACAAACATAGAAATGCAATTTTTATTAGACGTATTGCTTTAGAATATATTAATTGTTATTACAATACATTTTTCAAACTTTTTCTGATAAAGATGAGTTTATCTAATTTCCAATTTTGTCTCAGAAATCAATTTCCGACTTATAACGAAGTAGGTAGACTTTTTTGAGTTAACGTATAAAAAATCAACATTTTTATGAACTCTTTATTTTTGTATTGGCTTTGTCTTTCAATTTGATTCAAATAGATGAAATTTGTTAAAATTTGGATTAGTTCTGGCTGGTCTTTCATCCTTCTTCTATTGTGAAATTTGACTTCCTTCATATTTTCTTGAATCAACGTACATAGAAATGCAATTTTTACTAGACGTACTGCCTTAGAACATATTGTTTGTGATTAAAATAAATTTTTCAAACTTTTTCTGTTAAAGATGAGTTTATCTAGTTTACAATTTAGTTTCAGAAATCAATTTCAGACTTTATAACGAAGTCTGTAGACTTTTTTGAGTTAACGTATATAACATTCAACATTTTCATGAACTCTTTCTTTTTGTGTTTCCTTTATCTTTCTATTTGATTCAAGATAGATGAAATTTGTTAGGATTTGGATTAGTTCTTCCTGGTCTTTCATCCTTATTATATTGTGAAATTTGCCTTCCTTCATATTTTCTTGAATCAACGTGAATAGAAATGAAGTTTTTACTAGACGTAATGCTTTAGAACATACTATTTGTAATTACAATACATTTTTCAAGTTCATATGAAGATTTTTCAGTTGCACAGGCAGCCTCGGGGGGTTGAAGGTAAGAAGTGGGATGTGCTGCCATCGGACAGGGAGACAGGGATAGCAAAAGGGCGATCAGGAAGTTCTCGTAAACCTGGGAGTTCTACTGCTGCGCATAATGCTTTACTGCAACCGCATAACAATAGGGAGAATACAAGACAGGACACTGCACGTGAAGATCACAATGGAAATATTGGGCTTTTACATAAGCCCAATAACAATCAAAGCACGGACAGTGGTGCTGGGCCTGTGGAAAGTGCTACTATTCGCTTAACCACGGAGGAGCATGAAGTTTTTTGTTCAATAACAAAATTTGATATTCAACAAAAAAAATTTGAAGGATTTATCTTTCCGAAAGGATTATTTCAAGGAAATACAAGCTCAATCCAAAAGAATGACGACTCCAAATGCGAAAAATAAGAACAAAGAAAGAGGTGGAGGAACTTGATGATAATCCTAATTTCCTTCTTTTTGTTAGTTATTTGTGTTTAGGAGCTTATTTTGTTAGCTATTTTGATGTTATTTTTACCCCCCTTTGGTTTATGGGGGAGGGGAGGACTTGAGCCTCCCTTTTTGTAATTCTTGTAATTACGTTTTTCTGCTTAATAAACCATTTTGACCTAGAAAAAAAAAACATTTTTCAAACTTTTTCTGTTAAAGATGAGTTTATCTAGTTTTGGATTTAGTCTCAGAAATCAATTTCTTCAAGGATTTGGATGCCGGACCTCAAAGGAAACTTCACTGTTAGCTCAGCTAGAGAGTTAATTCGTCAGAAATATAGCATTTTTGCAGGCGCGAATCTTTTATGGAGGAAGGAAGTTCACCCTACCTTAGCTGCCCAGAACTGGAAATTTCTTCGTGGTGCTTACGCTACTTACGACATTATCCAAAACAGGTTTAAGATTCAACTTGCCAAACGTTGCAGCCTGTGTGGTGTGGAAGATGAAACGCTTGAGCATCTATTCCATTGCACCTTTGATAGCCGGGCGTGGAATTGGATTGCTGATATCTTTGATTTAATTCCTAATGCTAACCTTGTAGTCTCTTGCAAAGCAGCTAAAGGGAGGAGCACAATGATACGTGACCTGTGGCTTATTGCTAATCTCGTCATAAGATCAGAATTGTGGGTTGTGCGTTATAAGGCTGTGTTTCAATGTCAACAACCAAACTGGAGTATTTTCTTCAAGCGTGTGTTGAAATTGATCCAAGAGTTGTTGTTCGGATCAAAGGCTTCATGCGAAACAATCCTGAAGATGTAATAACTCTTGATTATTTCCGTGTTAATCATAGAAGGGTGAAATTCTTCAACCAACTGAATGTTTTTGGGAACCTCCGGAGGAGAATGAGATTCAACTTTGCTGTGATGGGGAGGCGAGAGGGAATCATGTTTTTGCGGGAGCTGGTGTGGTGGCAAGAAATGCGCGTTGTTTAGTTCTTGGTGCTATGTCTATACGCCTGGGAGTTACAACTAATTATTTGGCAGAATTTTATGGTATTTTGGTGGGTATGGAATGGGCTGTAAGATGGGGAGTTAGGTGAATTTGCATTCGGTCTGATTCTTATAGAGTTATTGAAGCTTTTAAGAGGACCAATCTTCCTTGGTTTGCTAAGCAAAGGTGGGTAGCAGTTCGTAGAAACTATGATACAATACGGTTTATTCATACCTATAGGGAGGCGAACTTCTCTGCGGATGCTATGGCTATACGGGGATGTCTTCTCAATGAGGAGGAAGGTTTACATTATGATGGAAGACCTGATTTTTTGATTTCAGTTGAATATCCAAATGTTGCTTATTATAGATTCAAGTAGTTTACAAGTTTTTGGGGTTGCTGAGAACTCTTTTCTTGTGAAGTCTTCTTTGTAAATTTGTTATCTATTAATACAAATTTTGACTTATCAAAAAAAAAACTCAGAAATCAATTTCTGACTTATAACGAGGTGTGTAGACTTTTTTGAGTTAACATATATAAAATTCAACATTTTTATGAACTCTTTCTTTTTGTCTTGGTTTTGTCTTTCTATTCGATTCAAGATAGAAGAAATTTGTTAGGATTTGGATTAGTTCTGCTTGGTCTTTCGTCCTTCTTCTATTGTGAAATTTGACTTCCTTCATATATTCTTGAATCAAGTACATAGAAATGCAATTTTTACTAGACGTATTGCCTTAGAACATATAAATTGTAATTACAATACGTTTTTCAAACTTTTTTCTGTTAAAATTGAGTTTATCTAGTTTACCATTTAGTCTCAAAAATCAATTTCCGACTTATAACGAAGTGCGTAGACTTTTTTGAGTTAACGTATATAAAATTCAACATTTTCATGAACTCTTTCTTTTTGTGTTGACTTTATCTTTCTATTTGATTCAAGATAGATGAAATTTGTTAGGATTTGGATTAGTTCTTCTTGGTCTTTCATCCTCATTCTATTGTGAAATTTGCCTTCCTTCATATTTTCTTGAATCGACGTACACATAAAGGCAATTTTTACTAGACGTATTATCCTTAGAACATATTATTTGTGATTACAATACATTTTTTAAACTTTTTGTGTTAAAGATAAGTTTATCTAGTTTACAATTTAGTCTCTAAAACCAATTTCTAACTTATAACGAAGTGTGTAGACTTTTTTGAGTTAACGTATATAAAATTCAACATTTTTATGAACTCTTTCTTTTTGTGTTGGCTTTCTCTTTCTATTTGATTCAAGATAGATGAAATTTGTTAGGATTTGAATTAGTTCTGCTTGGTGTTTCATCCTTCTTATATTATGAAATTTGACTTCCTTCATATTTTCTTGAATCAACGTACATTGAAATGCAATTTTTACTAGACGTAATGCCTTAGAACATATTATTTGTGATTACAACACATTTTGCAAACTTTTTCTAGTTAAATATGAGTTTATCTAGTTTACAATTTAGTCTCAGAAATCAATTTCGGACTTATAACGAAGTGTGTAGACTTTTTTCAGTTAACGTATATAAAATTCAACATTTTTATGAACTCTTTCTTTTTGTGTTGTCTTTGTCTTTCTATTTGATTCAAGATAGATGAAATTTGTTAGGATTTGGATTAGGTTTGCTTGTCCTTTCGTCCTTCTTCTATTGTGAAATTTGACTTCCTTCATATATTCTTGAATCAACATACATAGAAATGCCATTTTTACTAGACGTACTGCCTTAGAACATATTAATTGTGATTTCAATACATTTTTCAAACTTTTTCTGTTAAAGATGAGTTTATCTAGTTTACAATTTAGTCTCAGAAATTAACTTCCGACTTATAACGAAGCGTATAGACTTTTTTGAGTTAAAGTATAAGAAATCAACATTTTTATAAACTCTTTATTTTTGTATTGGCTTTGTCTTTCAATTTGATTCAAATAGATAAAATTTGTTAGAATTTGGATTAGTTATGGCTGGTCTTTCATTCTTCTTCTGTTGTGAAATTTGACTTCCTTCATATTTTCTTGAATCAACGTACATAGAAATGCAATTTTTATTAGACGTAATGCCTTAGAACATATTATTTGTGATTACAACACATTTTGCAAACTTTTTCTGTCAAAGATGAATTTATCTAGTTTACAATTTAGTCTCAGAAATCAATTTCGGAATTATAAGGAAGTGTGTAGACTTTTTTGAGTTAACGTATATAAAATTCGACATTTTTATGAACTCTTTCTTTTTCTGTGATAGTTTTGTCTTTCTATTTGATTCAAGATAGATGAAATTTGTTAGGATTTGGATTAGTTCTTCTTGGTCTTTCATCCTTCTTCTATTGTGAAATTTGACTTCCTTCATATTTTCTTGAATCAACGTTTATAGAAATGCAATTTTTACTAGACAAATTTCCTTAGAACATATTAATTGTAAATACAATACGTTTTTCAAACTTTTTCTGTTAAAGATGAGTTTATCTCGTTTACCATTTAGTCTCAAAAATCAATTTCCGACTTGTAACGAAGTGCGTAGACTTTTTTGAGTTAACGTATATAAAATTCAACATTTTTATGAACTCTTTCTTTTTCTTAATTCTTCTTGGTCCTTCATCCTTCTTCTATTGTGAAATTTTCCTAATTTCGTATTTTCTTGAATCAACGTACATAGAAATGCAATTTTTACTATAGGTATTGCCTTAGAACATTTTATTTGTGATTACAATACATTTTTCAAACTTTTTATGTTAAAGATGAGTTTATCTAGTTTACAATTTAGTCTCAGAAATCAATTTTCGACTTATAATAAAGTGTGTCGACTTTTTTGAGTTAACGTATATAAACTTCAACATTTTTATGAACTCTTTCTTTTTGTGTTTGCTTTGCCTTTCTATTTCATTCAAGATAGATAAAATTTGTTAGGATTTGGATTAGTTTTGCTTGCTCTTTCGTCCTTCTTCTATTGTGAAATTTGACTTCCTTAATATATTCTAGAATCAACATACATAGAAATGCAATATTTACTAGACGTACTGCTTTAGAATATATTAATGGTGATTACAATACATTTTTCAAACTTTTTCTGTTAAAGATGAGTTTATCTAGTTTACAATTTAGTCTCAGAAATCAACTTCCGACTTATAACGAAGTGTGTAGACTTTTTTGAGTTAACGTATAAAATATCAACATTTTTATGAACTTTTTATTTTTGTATTGGCTTTGTCTTTCAATTTGATAAAAAATAGTTGTTAGAATTTGGATTAGTTCTGGATGGTCTTTCATCCTTCTTCTATTGTGAAATTTGAATTCCTTCATATTTTCTTGAATCAACGTACATAGAAATGCAATATTTACTAGACGTAATTCCTTAGAACATATTATTTGTGATTACAATACATTTTTCAAACTTTTTCTGTTAAAGATGAGCTTATCTAGTTTACAATTTAGTCTCAGAAATCAATTTCCGACTTATAACGAACTGTGTAGACTTTTTTGAGTTAACATATATAAAATTCAACATTTTTATGAACTCTTTCTTTTTGTGTTGGCTTTGTCTTTCTATTTGATTCAACATAGATGAAATTTTTTAGCATTTGGATTAGTTATGCATGGTCATTCATCCTTCTTCTGTTGTGAAATTTGCCTTCCTTCATATTTTCTTGAATCAACGTACATAGAAATGCAATTTTTACTAGACGTATTGCCTTAGAACATATTAATTGTAATCACAATACATTTTTCAAACTTTTTCTATTAAAGATTACCATTTAGTCTAAGAAATCAATTTCCGACTTATAACGAAGTGTGTAGACTTTTTTGAGTTAATGTATATAAAATTCAACATTTTTATGAACTCTTTCTTTTTGTGTTGGATTTGCCTTTCTATTTGATTCAAGATAGATGAAATTAGTTAGGATTTTGATTAGTTTTGCTTGCTCTTTCGTCCTTCTTATATTGTGAAATTTGACTTCCTTCATATATTCTTGAACCAACGTACATAGAAATGCAATTTTTACTAGACGTACTGCTTTAGAACATATGAATTGTAATTACAATACATTTTTTCAAACTTTTTCTGTTAAACATGATTTTATCTAGTTTACAATTTAGTCTCAGAAATCAACTTCCGACTTATAACGAAGTTTGTAGACTTTTTTGAGTTAACGTATAAAAAATTAACATTTTTATGAACTCTTTATTTTTGTATTGGCTTTTTCTTTCAATTTGATTCAAATAAATGAAATTTTTTAGAATTTGGATTAATTATGGCTGGTCTTTCATTCTTCTTCTATTGTGAAATTTAACTTCCTTCATATTTTCTTGAATCAACCTATAGAAATGCAATTTTTACTAGACGTAATGCCTTAGAACATATTATTTGTGATTACAATACATTGTTCAAACTTTTTCTATTAAAGATGAGTTTATCTAGTTTACAATTTAGTCTCAGAAATCAATTTCGGACTTATAACGAAGTGTGTAGACTTTTTTGAGTTAATGTACATAAAATTCAACATTTTTATGAACTCTTTCTTTTTCTGTGATGGTTTTGTCTTTCTATTTGATTCAAGATAGATGAAATTTGTTAGGATTTGGATTAGTTCTTCTTGGTCTTTCATCTTTCTTCTATTGTGAAATTTTCCTAATTTCGTATTTTCTTGAATCAACGTACATAGAAATGCAATTTTTACTATAGGTATTGCCTTAGAACATATTATTTTTGATTATAATACATTTTTCAAACTTTTTATGTTAAAGATGAGTTTATCTAGTTTACAATTTAGTCTCTGAAATCAATTTTTGACTTATAACGAAGTGTGTGGACTTTTTTGAGTTAACGTATATAAACTTCAACAGTTTTATGAACTCTTTCTTTTTGTGTTGGCTTTGCGTTTCTATTTGATTCAAGATAGATGATATTTATTAGGATTTGGATTAGTTTTGCTTGCTCTTTCATCCTTCTTCTATTGTGAAATTTGACTTCCTTCATATATTCTTGAATCAACAAACATAGAAATGCAATTTTTATTAGACGTATTGCTTTAGAATATATTAATTGTGATTACAATACATTTTTCAAATTTTTTCTGATAAAGATGAGTTTATATAGTTTACAATTTAGTCTTAGAAATCAACTTCCGACTTCTAACAAAGTGTGTAGACTTTTTTGAGTTAACGTATAAAAAATCAACATTTTTATGAACTCTTTATTTTTGTATTGGCTTTGTCTTTCAGTTTGATTCAAATAGATGAAATTTGTTAAAATTTGGATTAGTTCTGGCTGGTCTTTCATCCTTCTTCTATTGTGAAATTTGACTTCCTTCATATTTTCTTGAATCAACGTACATAGAAATGCAATATTTACTAGACGTAATGCCTTAGAACATATTATTTGTGATTAAAATAAACTTTTCAAACTTTTTCTGTTAAAGATGAGTTATCTAGTTTACAATTTAGTTTCAGAAATCAATTTCAGACTTATAACGAAGTCTGTAGACTTTTTTGAGTTAACGTATATAAAATTCAACATTTTCATGAACTCTTTCTTTTTGTGTTTCCTTTATCTTTCTATTTGATTCAAGATAGATGAAATTTGTTAGGATTTGGATTAGTTCTTCTTGGTCTTTCATCCTTATTCTATTGTGAAATTTGCCTTCTTTCATATTTTCTTGAATCAACGTACATACAAATGCAATTTTTACTAGACGTAATGATTTAGAACATACTATTTGTAATTACAATACATGTTTCAAGTTCAGATGAAGATTTTTCAGTTGCACAGGCAGCCTCGGGGGTTAAAGGTAAGAAGTGGAATGAGCTGCCATCGGACAAGGAGACAGGGATAGCAAAAGGGCGATCAGAAGGAAGTTCTCGTAAGCCTGGGAGTTCTATTGCTGCGCATAATGCTTTACTGCAACCGCATATCAATAGGGCGAATATAAGACAGGACACTACACGTGAAGATCACAATGGAAATATTGGGCTTTTACATAAGCCCAATAACAATCAAAGCACGGACAGTGGTGCTGGGTTTGTGGAAAGTGCTACTATTCGCTTAACCACGGAGGAGCATGAAGTTTTTTGTTCAATAACAAAATTTGATATTCAACAAAAAAAATTTGAAGGATTTATCTTTCTGAAAGGAGTATTTCAAGGAAATACAAGCTCAATCCAATAGAATGAAGACTCCAAATGCGAAAAATAAGAACAAAGAAAGAGGTGGAGGAACTTGATGATAATCCTAGTTTCCTTCTTTTTGTTAGTTATTTGTGTTTAGGAGCTTATTTTGTTGGCTATTTTGATGTTATTTTTACTCCCCTTTGGTTTATGGGGGAGGGGAGGACTTGAGCCTCCCTTTTTGTAATTCTTGTAATTACGTTTTTTTGCTTAATAAACCATTTTGACTTAGAAATAAAAAAACATTTTTCAAACTTTTTCTGTTAAAGATGAGTTTATCTAGTTTACGATTTAGTCTCAGAAATCAATTTCTTCAAGGATTTGGATATCGGACCTCAAAGGAAACTTCACTGTTAGCTCAGCTAGAGAGTTAATTCGTCGGAAATATAGCATGTTTGCAGGCGCGAATCTTTTATGGAGGAAGGAAGTTCACCCTACCTTAGCTGCCCAGAACTGGAAATTTCTTCGTGGTGCTTGCGCTACTTACGGCATTATCCAAAACAGGTTTAAGATTCAACTTGCCAACCGTTACAGCCTGTGTGGTGTGGCAGATGAAACGCTTGAGCATGTTCTATTCCATTGCACCTTTGCTGGCCGTGCGTGGAATTGGATTGCTAATATCTTTGATTTAATTCCTAATGCTAACCTTGTAGTGTCTTGCAAAGCAGCTAAAGGGAGGAGCACAATGATACGTGACCTGTGGCTTATTGCTAATCTCTTCATAAGGTCAGAATTGTGGGTTGTGCGTGATAAGGCTGTGTTTCAACGTCAACAACCAAACTGGAGTATTTTCTTCAAGCGTGTGTTGAAATTGATCCTAGAGTTGTTGTGCGGCTCAAAGGCTTCATGTGAAACAATGCTGAAGATGTAATAATACTTGATTATTTCCGTGTTAATCATAGAAGGGTGAAATTTCTTCAACCAACTGAATGTTTTTGGAAACCTCCGGAGGAGAATGAGATTCAACTTTGTTGTGATGGGGCGGCGAGAGGGAATCCTGGTTTTGCGGGAGCTGGTGTGGTGGCAAGAAATGCGCGTTGTTTAGTTCTTGGTGCTATGTCTATACGCCTGGGAGTTACAACTAATTATTTGGCAGAATTTTATGGTATTTTGGTGGGTTTGGAATGGGCTGTAAGATGGGGAGTTAGGTGAATTTGCATTCGGTCTGATTCTTATAGTGTTATTGAAGCTTTTAAGAGGACCAATATTCCTTGGTTTGCTAAGCAAAGGTGGGTAGCAGTTCGTAGAAACTATGATACAATAAGGTTTATTCATACCTATAGCGAGGCGAACTTCTCTGCGGATGCTATGGCTATACGGGGATGTCTTCTCAATGAGGAGAAAGGTTTACATTATGATGGAAGACCTGATTTTTTTATTTCAGTTGAATACCCAAATGTTGCTTATTATAGATTCAAGTAGTTTACAAGTTTTTGGGGTTGCTGTGACCTCTTTTCTTGTGAACTCTTCTTTGTAAATTTGTTATCTATTAATACAAATTTTGACTTATCAAAAAAAAAACTCAGAAATCAATTTCTGACTTATAACGAAGTGTGTAGACTTTTTTGAGTTAACGTATATAAAATCAACATTTTTATGAACTCTTTCTTTTTGTCTTGGTTTTGTCTTTCTATTCGATTCAAGATAGATGAAATTTGTTAGGATTTGGATTAGTTCTGCTTGGTCTTTCGTCCTTCTTCTATTGTGAAATTTGACTTCCTTCATATATTCTTGAATCAAGTACATAGAAATGCAATTTTTACTAGAGGTATTTCCTTATAACATATTAATTGTAATTATAATACATTTTTCAAACTTTTTGTGTTAAAGATGAGTTTATCTAGTTTACAATTTAGTCTCAGAAATCAATTTCCGACTTATAACGAAGTGTGTAGACTTTTTTGAGTTAACATATATTGAATTCAACATTTTTATGAACTCTTTATTTTTGTGTTGGCTTTGTCTTTCTATTTGATTCAAGATAGATGAAATTTGTTAAGATTTGGATTAGTTCTTCTTGGTCTTTCATCCTTCTTCTATTGTGAAATTTTCCTTCATTCATATTTTCTTGAATCAACGTACACAGAAAGGCAATTTTTACTAGACGTATTATCCTTAGAACATATTATTTGTGATTACAATACATTTTTTAAACTTTTTCTGTCAAAGATGAGTTTATCTAGTTTACAATTTAGTCTCTGAAACCAATTTCCGACTTATAACGAAGTGTGTAGACTTTTTTGAGTTAACGTATATAAAATTCAACATTTTTATGAACTCTTTCTTTTTGTGTTGGCTTTCTCTTTCTATTTGATTCAAGATATATGAAATTTGTTAGGATTTGGATTAGTTCTGCTTGGTCTTTCATCCTTCTTATATTGTGAAATTTGACTTCCTTCATATTTTCTTGAATCAACGTACATAGAAATGCATTTTTTTACTAGACGTATTGCCTTAGAACATATTAATTGTAATTACAATACATTTTTCAAACCTTTTCTGTTAAAGATGAGTTTATCTAGTTTACCATTTAGTCTAAGAAATCAATTTTCGACTTATATCGAAGTGTGTATACTTTTTTGAGTTAAGGTATATAACATGGATTATTTAACATTTGGTACTCAGTAAACGGCTAACACCTAGCTTTGGTACCCAACATTTGAAATATTAAGGGTTGGTACCTAAAACAAATAGTTGACCGTTAAAATTTTCGTTTGACCAATTTCAATTTATTTTTTTATTTATTTATTAAATAAATATTGTAACTTACAAATTTATACCTAGTGAAAACCCTACTTTTTCTACCTTGTCTCTTTCAACGAGCACCTCTGTCTCTGTGTGGGCGACTTTCTGCTGGTGAAGAAACCATGAGAGATGTATGCTATTACCAATTATCTATTTTTAATCTTCATTCAGTAGAGTTTGCCATTGATGCAATGAATCAAATGCGACATAAACAAGCTTCAAATGGTGACAGTGATTTTTTTTTTGTTAGGTCAAAATGGTTTATTTAAGCAAAAAAACGTAATTAAAGAATTACAAAATGGGAGGCGCTAGGCCTCCACACCCCCATAAACCAAAGGGGCAAAAAAATCTAAAAACTCATAAAATAAGCTCTTAAGCACTAAAAAATAGCATAAAGAAGAAAACTAATAAAATCAAAATCGTTTTCGCCCCTTATTTCCAACTCTAAAATTCCTCTTCTTGGGAATGAGATCATAAATTATTTGAGTCAAATCATAGTGCTCCTTGAATTCATCTTCATAATCATCATAAGTTTCATCATTGTCATAATCCTGTTCATTTTCATCTGAAGCATAATTACCACCTGGAACAAGCTTAATAGGAGATTGAACATTCTTTTTTGTTGAAATTCTATCCATTTTCTTCTTTTTTTCCTCTAAATAGTCTCGTCGAAAGGCTGGATCTCTAATGAATTTAGCACGCACTTCATCAAGTTGAATAGTACTTGCCTCATCTAGTTCCTCTGTAGACAAAATATTATCTAGATCAAAAACATTTTCCTCCAACCCTGCTTGAATATCCTTGTGATGCTCACGGCTTCGAATTTCCTCATTAGACTTTGAATTCATAGCAATGATCTCAGCTTTTTTCTCCTTTACCAAAGCCTCACTAGAATCATTAGTAAGGCCTAACTCAGAAGCTAGGGCACCATACTTGTTATTCACCACAAGTTCAGTTTGAAAAAGCTTATCCACAAAAGGAGTTTCAAAAGATTTAAATTTAAAAGATTTACCTTTATTAGGGGAGTTCTTACCCATAACTATTTTCCAATCCTCTTTAGGTGTCCCTGGTTTAGAAATAAACGCAGGTCTGGTCGTACCCTTTTCCATAACATAGTTTGGCATTGGATTTTGCTTGGACACAGAATTTGAAGAAGTTTCCGTAACTGAGTTTGGCGTTGGATTTTGCTTGGTCACGGACATAAACTCAGAATCATACTTGGTCACATACTGAATATTTGGAATATCTTCCAAATTCTTTTTAGACACGGACTCTTGCTGGGCTTTAAAAGTTTACACGGACTGATCTCCCAAAATTTGCACGGACTCTTGCTGAGCTTCCATAGTTTGCACGAACTGAGTAGTTTCATTAGTCCGGGAATGGCTTTGCTTGCTAGATTTCCCTTTGCCTACTATCTGCATTGTCAATATGGACAGAATTATTACGTAAAGCAAGATCTTTTTTGGCTGAAATATTGTTTTCACATCTCATCAGCTTAATCTGAGCTTCACGATACTCAGTAAAAGCTTTTTCGAGCTGCTTTCTAGTTGTTTATCATCAGACTTCTCATGAATTGATTCAATAATCACGTTCCCAGACTTCACAATATCATCATAAACAGCAACCTCATGAACTAAATTTATACTCTCCTTACCAACCTGCACATTATTGACGTTAAAAGCCATACCCAAATTCACATTAGTCTTACTTAATTTGAAAACCCCATTCATGAATTACGAATCCAATCCAATTAACAAAAAAAATTAAACCTTTCATCAAATCTCTACTCAAATATAAATAAAAACCAACACCAAAAAAGCTTTCACATTGAAATCAAAATTGAGTACTAAAAATATAATTACCTCCAAGAGCAACATAACAAGAGTGAGTTTGATTTATCTAACATGAAAATGAAACATCCTCTCCGTCACAAACAGATCAGTAAACATATCAAATATTAACATCTTCTGCAACAATTATTGTTTCTTATCAACTAGAGCAACCAATTTTAACAACAACAATTCCTAAAAAAAAAAAAAAATCATTCAAAGAACACCAATCTGAAAACGCCTAAACTAGTTTCATTCAACACCCAATGTCTCTGATATTACATCATGTTCTTCATTTAATCAAGATTAGTATCAGTACAAGAAACCCATCACTCATTAAGATGAAAATCCTCTAAGGCACTTGAGAACAGGCGGCAAGGACTTCAACTCCCTAGTTGATAAAATCGATTGAATCCATAGGTGGTGGTTCATGAAAAAAGTAGAAACCAGGTTCCAATTGGTATCACCGACACTACAACGGCGGATGTTGCAGACCGAGTAAGAGGGTGAAGAAGATATATTTCTGTTGTCAGGGTAATTTCATAAAATGGAATAATATTTTAATACAAATCAGGAAAATCAAATTAAAGCATGGTCAAACGTTGACGTTAACGGTTAACGGCAGGTGTAGGTACCAACCCTTAATATTTCAAATATCAGGTACCAAGGCTAGTGTTGGATTATTTATTTTTTGTTAAGTCCAAAAATTGTATTGATGAATAGCAAATATGTACAGAGAGCTTACAAGAAAAGAGTTCAAAAGACCCCAAAAACTTACAAACTACTTAAATCTGAAATAGGAAACATATGGATATTCTAGGGATTTAAGAAAATAAGGTCTCTCATCATAGTTCAACCCTTCCCCATTCCTAAGAAGACACCCTCTTTTTACCATAGAATCAACTGCAAAATTTGCTTCACGGTAGGTATGCACAAACCGAATTGAATCATAACTCTCTTGAATCCTTTTCCATCTCTGTCTAGCAAACCAGGGTACATTTGAAGTCGTGAAAGCCATAACCGCACTAACTGAATCAGAACGGACCAAAACTCTTCGGACATTCCACTTCAAAGCCCATTCTAAACCAACAATTATGCCATAAAGTTCCGCCAAGTAGTTATTCGTTGCCCCAATAAAATTACAATCATGATCTCACACTACTACACCTGCACCCTCAACTCCAGGGTTCCCCTTTGCAGCCCCGTCACAACACAATAAGATTTCATCCCTATCCGGAGGCGACCAAAAACATTCAATTGACTGTGTTTGTTTCATCTGCCTGTGTCTTACACGGAAAAAATTGAGCACTTCCAAATCTGCTGTAGAGTTGTGCATAAAGCTCTTCAAATGGACTGAGTAATCGTGTACCAAGTGAAAAACACGCTGCTTGAAAAAATGGAGGCTAACTGATTTTTTATGAAAATAGGAAAAATTCCTTGACTGCCAAAGTTCAGAACGGATCACTAAATTTGCTAACAGCCACAGTTCTTTGATAATCTTACTTCTACCTTTAGCTGACTTATAGGAAGTAACAATATCAAAATGAGGCCTAAGGTTAAAAATACCTGAAATCCATTCCCAGATTCTTGTCGCATAAGAACAGGCCCATAAAATGTGCTCCAGTGATTCCTCATTCTGATCCCTTTTCTCCTTCACCTATCTTGTAAATATCTTTTTTATCAATATATTTTCTTGACTTAGCAAAAAAAAAAACCAGTGATTCCTCATCAGATTTGCACAAGTACCACCTGTTTTCTAACTCAAATTTACACTTGCTCTTGAGTTTGTCTTGAGTTGCGCAAGCTGCTCTAGCAATTTTCCAGTTCTGGGCAGCTAGTTTGGGGTGAATATCTTTCCTTCACAGAAGCCCGTATACCTCTAAAACTGCGAACTTTTTCCTTATGAGTTGTTTCGCTGAAGAAACTGGGAAGATACCATCCAGTTCCGGCATCCAAACCCTGCAATTTGTTCCACCTTGTAGAACTGGCAAGTTATGAATGTCAACTCCATCTCGGACCAAATTCTGTGCGTGAATACCCTGCAGCTGCCAATTGTTATTAACAAGAACATCACAAACCATGACAGTGCCATCAAGATCATTTTCACCAAGCATGTCAGCAATGCTTGCACCAAACATCGAAGTATAGTGAAGTAGTTCTCCCATCACCAAGCAGGACCTTGGTATTTCTGTCCACAATAGTATGCACAAGCCTGACGCCAGAAAGAATTGAAGAGTTTACGCCATACTGTTTAATTCTGCCAGCACGAGTAGTATACTTAGCCCATAAAAAAAGAGCCCACTTTTTTGTAGAAGAACGTATATTCCACCAGAATTTCATTGGAAGCGCTCTATTTGTAACAGCCATTCTAGTAATTCCCAAACCACCTTCCTTCACATGGCAACAGATTTTGTTGTATCCCACAACAAATTTTCTTGCAGTATCAGCATCTCCGGACCAAAGGAAATTGCTTATAGCCCTTTCCACCTACTGAATGAACTTCTGAGGCCACTTATAAACAACCATGTTGTGAATGGCATAACTAGAAATCACAGAATTAATAAGAATAAACCGATCTTGAAAAGAGAGCATTTTTCCTTTCCAAACAGAGAGTTGCTTTTTAATCTTATCAACTACATTGCTAATGTGACGATATTTTACAGCTCCAGGCATAATTTGAACTCCCAAATACCTGTCCGGGAAGGTAGAGACTTCCATACCAAGCAAATCAGTGATAGTTCTACAACGACTCAAGGTTCCACCACCATAATAAACCTTACTCTTTTGATGACAAACTGTTTGGATCGAGGCCGTTTGATATTTCCCAAGCAACTCAAGGAGATTATGCAAACTCCTCAGGTTGCCTTTGTAAAAAATCATTATGTCGTCAGCAAAAAAGAGATGAGTAGGAGAAATACCTTTTTTCGAAAGCGTGGGAGTCATTTTCTTCTCAAGAAATAGCTTCGTAAGATTTCTACTTAAAACATCTTCAATCAACACAAAAATAAGAGGGGACAAAGGATCACCTTAACGCAAACCTCTATTAATTTTGAAAAAACCATCCGGACTACCATTGAGAAGGATAGAAATACGAGATGAGCGAAGCACCGAATATATCCAAGAACACCATTGTTGGGAAAAACCATACCTACGAAACACCTCTAAGACAAAAGACCAGCTAACAATGTCAAAAGCTTGAGTAATATCCAGCTTTAGACCCACATTGCCACCTTTATGCTTAGTTTTCAGATCATTCACCAACTCCGACGCCACACTGATGTTCTCATGAATATTTCTTCCCTTCATAAAAGCAACTTGTTCCTCTGAAACCAGCTTATCAAGAACACTACCAAGTCTCGTAGAAAGGATCTTAGTAAAAAATTTAAAGAAAAAATTACTAAGACCAATAGGCCGAAAATTACGGAGAGTATTAGCACCCCTTACCTTGGCCAATAAAATCAGAAGACTAGAATTTACCCCATTAGGAATCCTTTGGTGTTCCCAACAATAAGTAACAGCATTATAAAGGTCTTGTTGTATCACGTCCCAACAATGTATGTAAAAGCAACCGGAGAAACCATCAGGTCCAGGGGCACTATCATCATCAAGATCATAAACATCGGCCTTTATTTCATCATAAGTAGGAATCGCATCCATTCTATGACTTTCCTCCGTAGAAATAGTGTCATGCTCATAATGAAATAATTGCTCATCAATTGGCAGTTCTACCCCATTAAATTTAGACTCAAAATAAGACACCGTGTAATCTCTAATCTGGTCACAATTAGAGATAACATTCCCATCATCATCCACCAATTCTGAAATCATATCGCTGCTCCTTCGAGTATGAATAGTGGCATGAAAAAAGGAGGTATTACTCGCACCCTCCTTAAGCCATTTATTTCGTGATTTTTGCTTCAACATAATGGATTGACGCATACGGATTTTCTGAAGTGTAACCGAAGCCTCCTTAGCAAAATTCAGCTTCGTTATGTCTTCCGGATCCTCATCAGAAATACGAAGAGCAACTTCCATAGTTAATTTAGCTTGTTTGAGTCTAGCATTAACATTGCCAAAGAACCTAAAATTCCACTCCTTCATGGCAGCCTTTAATCTCTTAAGCTTGTACGGATAAATATAATCAGGAGAACCCGAAACAGGAGCATTCCAACTCTCCATAACCATACTCATGAAATCTGGATGAGTGAACCACATTTTTTGCACTCTAAAAGGTGTTATTTTAGGTCTTGAAATCACAAAAGGATAGCCTATAAGAGTAGAATGGTCAGAAACTTCACGAGGAAGAGCTTTACACCGCCAATTCTCAAACTTCATAAGCCATGCCTCATCAATCACAACTCGATCCAACTTGCAAAGAATTCTATGAACACCTGATAGACCATTGGCCCAAGTGTATTTAGAACCCAAAGAGTCAGCTTCAAAAAGGTTGTTGTCACCCAACCAATCACTGAACTCATTAATAGCTGAAGTAGACGGAGTACAACCCCCTTTCTTCTCATCATTACGAAATACACAATTAAAATCTCCCATGACCAACCAGGGAATATTATTATCAAAAGAAGAAAGTTGTTGCCGTAAACTTCTACGAGTAACCTGGAAACAACTAGCGTGAACAAAGGATATGAAAACATCCTCAGCTTTTATTGTAATAGCTTGTCTACTGGAATTAACCATCACCGGAGTAGCAATGTCCATGGACCAGAAAATCCATAGGTTTCCTTTAGACCTACCAACTAAATTATGTATAACTTCTTTTTTATAGCCGTCAACATATAAACCTCGCAAGAATGTAAGAGTACAGTGTACCTTTGGTTCTGCAAGACAAAAGATATCAGGCTTAAACTCTTTAAGTAACTCTTGTAACTTGCATCGCGACTCATCACATGCAAAACCATTTATGTTCCAAAAAAGAACAGGCATTATAAACTAGAGTTGGAGGAGTTATTAACCAGCTGCGAAGAAGCACCAGCATTCAGACCTGGTGAATTCTCTCTTAAAATACGATTTGTTAAGTTGGATGCGGCAGTTTTCGAGCCTGGCAAGATATCAGAGCCCGAGTTTTGCAAACTGTTTCTACCTGTATTAGAATTATTAACCAACTTGTGTAAATAAAGCATACGAGCCCTCTTAATTTCCTGTTCAGCTCTAAATTGAGCATCACTGGAACTTTCCACAACATGAACTGAATTGAGAACATCAAATTTATTTGTCACGACCAAATCCCCAGCCAATAACTGATCACAAAGAGGAGTCGAAGGTGCAACAAGAGTCCTATCAGGATTGGGAATCCCAGATCCAACCAAACCTGACTTAGAAACCAGTGGCCTAGTTTCACCCACTTTGCCACTTTGAACTAAAACTGAATTTGAATCCTACACATGTTTAGTTCTCTCCAATTCAACAATGGCAGATTCAAAATCAGCTTTGGACTTTGTATAAGCAACCTCCAACTGCTGAGCCTTCACCAGCTGAGCAGTATACCCCAAATTATTAGCTTCCACCACCTTAGTAACCACCACTTCAGGAACCACTGGAATTTTTGGAGCATTCTTACCCTTCCTACGTCTAGCAACTTTCCATTCACCCACAACATTATTAACTTGACCGCCATTGTTACCCTGATTGCCCATGTTACCTTGAATGCCATTGCTGTTACGCCTATCTCCAGAAGTTTGAGATTGATTAGCATTAGTCATCTATTGTGCAGGAACAATATTTTGCTGAACATGAGAGACTATTGCTTGCTTCTTACGTTCCTGATCATTATGTCCAATTATCTTGCATTTCGAACAAAACTTTGGCTTTTTTTGAATTTCCACCGGCTGCCAAAAATCCAAACCACCCACACCTAGATTATGTCCAATTATCTAGGTGTTGGACATTTGCTGGGTACCAAACATTAAATAACCCATATAAAATTCAACATTTTTATGAACTCTTTCTTTTTGTGTTGGTGTTGTCTTTCTATTTGATTCAAGATAGATGAAATTTGTCAGGATTTGGATTAGTTCTGCATGGTCTTTCATCCTACTTCTATTGTGAAATTTGACTTCCTTCATATTTTCTTGAATCAACGTACATAGAAATGCAATTTTTACTAGACGTAATGCCTTAGAACATATTATTTGTGATTACAATACATTTTTCAAACTTTTTCTGTTAAAGTTGAGTTTATCTAGTTTAAAATTTAGTTTCAAAAATCAATTTCAGACTTATAACGAAGTGTGTAGACTTTTTTGAGTTAACGTATATAAAATTCAACATTTTTATGAACTCTTTCTTTTTATTTTGGTTTTGTCTTTATATTTGATTCAAGATAGATGAAATTTGTTAGGATTTGGATTAGTTCTTCTTGGTCTTTCATCCTTCTTCTATTGTGAAATTTTCCTAGTTTCATATTTTCTTGAATCAACGTACATAGAAATGCAATTTTTACTATCGATATTGCCTTAAAACATATTATTTTTGGTTATAATACATTTTTCAAACTTTTTATGTTAAAGATGAGTTTATCTAGTTTACAATTTAGTCTCAGAAATCAATTTCGGACTTAAAACGAAGTGTTTAGACTTTTTTGAGTTAACGTATATAAAATTCAACATTTTAATGAACTCGTTCTTTTTGTGTTGGCTTTGTCTTTCTATTTGATTCAAGATAGATGAAATTTTTTAGGATTTGGATTAGTTCTGCATGGTCATTTATCCTTCTTCTATTGTGAAATTTGACTTCCTTCATATTTTCTTGAGTCAACGTACATAGAAATGCAATTTTTACTAGACGTACTGCCTTAGAATATATTAATTGTGATTTCAATACATTTTTCAAACTTTTTCTGTTAAAGATGAGTTTATCTAGTTTACGATTTAGTCTCAGATATTAATTTCCGACTTATAACGAAGTGTGTAGACTTTTTCAGTTAACGTATTTAAAATTCAAACTTTTATGAACTCTTTCTTTTTGTGTTGGCTTTGTCTTTCTAATTGATTCAAGATAGATGAAATTTGTTAGGATTTGGATTAGTTGTGGATGGTCTTTCATCTTTCTTCTATTGTGAAATTTGACTTCCTTCATATTTGCTTGAATCAACGTACATAGAAATGCAATTTTTACTAGAGGTATTGCCTTAGAACATATTAATTGTAATTACAATACTTTTTTCAAAAATTTTGTGTTAAAGATGAGTTTATCTAGTTTACAATTTAGTCTCAGAAATCAATTTCCGACTTATAACGAAGTGTGTAGACTTTTTTGAGTTTTTTTTTTTGAAGTCCAAAGTTTATTATAACAAAAAAACATAATTACAAGAATTACAAAATTGGAGCACAAAACTTCCTAACCCCATAAACCAAAGGGGTCTAAATAACTTCTAAGAAATAACTAAAGTAATAACCTCAAACTAGAAAATTAAAAGTAGCTACCTATATCTATAGCCAACCCCTTTCAATTTACTTCTGCTGCTACCAACTCTATACGATTTGCTCTTGGAAAAAATTTCAGCCATAATATCCGTATCAAAAGCATAATTACCCAAGATATCTTCATCTTCATCCACATAAAACTCTCCATCTTCATCTTCAGTGGCAAAGTTACCAGGAACAAGCTTAATAGGAGAAAACTTACTAGGGTATTTTGCCTTTGGATTCATTCTTTCCATTTGCTCCTTTTCTTTGAAATAATATTGTCAAAAAGCTGGACTTCTAATGAACTGAGCACGCACATCTTCAATCTGAATATTGCTTGCCACCTCTAATTCTTCCTTAGACAAAATATTATTCATATCAAAAACAGTATCAACCAACCCGGCTTGAATTTCCATGTTAGTGTCACGACTTGGAGAATCCTCATTAGACTTCCTGGGAGAAGATTCCAAACTTGAATCAGATTGCAAAGAACGCTTTGCTATGATTTTAGCAGCCTGTTTGGCAACTTTCCTAGCTTTTCTCCTTGCTAACATCAACTTCGCCCAATCTTTAGATCCCATACTAACATCTGAGTCACTAGATTCCAAAACTTGTTCCTCCTCCTCCTCCTCAATATTAACATTATCAAGGCCTAACTCAGATGATAGTACATCATATATTTTTTTAACCACAAGTTCAGTTTGCAATAATGCATCCACAAAAGGAGTAAACTCAGTCTCAAAAGGAGTAAAAGAGAAAGGAGTACCTTTATTAAGCGAATTTTCACCCTTTACTGGTGTCCAATCATTATTAGAAGTGCCAAAGCCTGATTCCAAACCAACACTACCAACAGTAGCGTTAGGTTTTAATGGCCCAGACTTGTTGGATACGGACTGAATGGTATTACCCTGCTCGGACCCTGAATGAAAAATAGTATCCTGCGTGAACCGGACTTAGTCATAGACTGAGATTCCGTATTCTGCTTGGACACTGAGCTGTTTTGCTTATTCACGGCAGGAATACCAATATCTTGTTTGGTCGACTTTCCATCCTTAGTTTTTTTTGGTAAGTCCAAAATGTATTGATGAATAGCAAATATTTACAAAGAGTTTACAGGAAAAGAGGTCCTTAGACCCCAAAAACTTACAAACTATTTAAATCTGAAATAAGAGACATTAGGATATTCTAAAGAACTTAGAAAATGGGGTCTCTCATCATAGTTCATCCCTTCACCATTCCTCAAAAGACAACCCATTTTTGCCATAGCATCAGCTGCAAAATTAGCCTCTCGATAAGTATGAACAAACCGAATGAGTTTTTCCATCCTTAGTACTTAGCCTAGACATGCAAGTCCCAGACTGAGTTTGCATTGTCTTGTTTACCTGTGTAATAACTGCATGGTATGCATGAGCATATTTTGGTTCCTGATTCTTACGAACAGCTAAAGCCTCCTTAGCTGCAATAGCATTCTTGCACTGAATAAACTTCATCTGAGCTTCACGAAACTCAGCAGCAGATTTAGCAAGCTCCGTTTCCAACCGGTTATCTTCATCAAAACTAGTTTGATGCTGCTCATTACTTGTACCAACTTCAGGAGGAGCGTTTTTATCTTTTGCCAAAACACCCACAGACTGATTACCAGACTGAACTGGCGTAACTGCATGGCCTGCATTGACAGAATTATTACGTGCAGCAATATCTTCTTTGGCTGCAATTGCATCATCATCTTTCTTTTGTTTAACCTGCCATTGTTGGTTATTCCCTTTCTTCTTATTAGCCAATGGAACACCTTCAACCTGTTTAGCTTTCTCTTTACTAGAAGATGCATTATTCTTCTTTTTACACTCATCATTAATATTCCCTATGATATTACAAGCAAAACAGAACTTAGGAGCATTAGGAATATCCTGATATTGCCAAAATTTTCTACCACCTGCAGTTAAAGCAATACGCTCAGGGATATGTTTTGCAAAATCATTATCCACCAAAACAGAAGCAAAGTGTCCATAATCTAGATTTAGGGTTCTTTGATCCACCACAATTGGTGTTCCAAAAGTTTTTCCCATAGAAAGAAGCGAGTTTTCTGTCCATAACTCCATTGGAAACCCTGGAAAACGCACCCACACAGATGCATGAGAAGTCTTTTGCTTTTCTGAATTGAACCCTGGGTACCAATCTATTAACTTCAACGCATGATGATTGACAAACCAGTTTGAAGCACGAATCATCTCCTTATCATCTGAACTGGATAACATAATAACAAAAAAACCTTTACTCATTGGCACAAACTTACACCTATTCACGCCAAGCTTCCGTTGATCTTCTAGGTTTTGCTTAACATCATTGAACTTTAATCCCGTAGCATCTAACCTAGCAATAAAACTGTTTTGAAAAGGTTTACAACCCTCTTGGAAGAAATCATTAGGAATCTCAAGAGCAGGTTCTCCATCAACCAAAGTAGGGTTTGGTAGCTTTGAAATATCAACAGATGTTGAATTTAGGGTTACCCTCTTCTTAACTGTATCAACAAACGAAAGTTTCTTTGCATGACTCTGATTAGAGGTGCTTCAATCATCATGACGCATCCTAAGATGGCCTGGATGATGAGGCAATTCTATAGATGAAAGAAAAAAGGGTCTCTCCAGACTATTTTGAGTTAACCTATATAAAATTCAACATTTTTATGATCTCTTTCTTTTTGTGTTGGCTTTCTCTTTCTATTTGATTCAAGATAGATGAAATTTGTTAGGATTTGGATTAGTTCTGCTTGGTCTTTCATCCATCTTCTATTGTGAAATTTGACTTCCTTCATATTTTCTTGAATCAACATACATAGAAATGCAAATTTTACTAGACGTATTGCCTTAGAACGTACTAATTGTAATTACAATATATTTTTCAAACTTTTTCTATTAAAGATGAGTTTATCTAGTTTACCATTTAGTCTAAGAAATCAATTTCCTACTTATAACGAAGTGTGTAGACTTTTTTGAGTTAACGAATATAGAATTCAACATTTTTATGAACTCTTTCTTTTTTGTTGGCTTTGTCTTTCTATTTGATTCAAGATAGATGAAATTTGTAAGGATTTGGATTAGTTCTGCTTGGTCTTTCGTCCTTCTTCTATTGTGAAATTTGACTTCCTTCATATATTCTTGAATCAACATACATAGAAATGCATTTTTTACTAGACGTAATGCCTTAGAACATATTATTTGTGATTACAATACATTTTTCAAACTTTTTCTGTTAAAGATGAGTTTATCTAGTTTACAATTTAGTCTCTGAAACCAATTTTCGACTTATAACAAAGTGTGTAGACTTTTTTGAGTTAATGTATATAAAATTCAACATTTTTATGAACTCTTTTTTTTTGTGTTGGCTTTCTCTTTCTATTTGATTCAAGATAGATGAAATTTATTAGGATTTGGATTAGTTCTGCTTGGTCTTTCGTCCTTCTTCTATTGTGAAATTTGATTTCCTTCATATATTCTTGAATCAACATACATAGAAATGCAATTTTTACTAGACGTACTTCCTTAGAACATAATAATTGTGATTACAATACATTTTTCAAACTTTTTCTGTTAAAGATTAGTTTATCTAGTTTACAATTTAGTCTCAGAAATAAACTTCCGACTTATAACGAAGTGTGTAGACTTTTTTGAGTGAATGTATAAAAAATCAACATTTTTATGAACTCTTTATTTTTTATTGACTTGTCTTTCAATTTGATTCAAATAGATTAAATTTGTTAGGATTTGGATTAGTTATGCTTGGTCTTTCATCCTTCTTCCATTGTGAAATTTGACTTCCTTCATATTTTCTTGAATCAACGTACATAGAAATGCAATTTTTACTAGACGTATTGCCTTAGAACATATTAATTGTAATTATAATACATTTTTCAAACTGTTTCTACTAAAGATGAGTTTATCTAGTTTACCATTTAGTCTAAGAAATCAATTTCCGACTTATAACGAAGTGTGTAGACTTTTTTGAGTTAACGTATATAAAATTCAACATTTTTATGAACTCTTTCTTTTTGTGTTGCTGAGACTGGCTAATAATTTCTTTCAAATTTTCTCTCTCCTAAACTTTTTCCCTCTCTGGCGAGAAATTTAGGGTTTTCAAACTTTTTTGATTTTTTCTTTCACTTTTCTCAATCATCTTTGGCTGATTTGAGATGGGGGGTGATACTGATCCTCCTCTAACGAGGGTTCTTACTTGTGCTGAAAAAGTTTTAGGAAAAAAACAGCTACCTACAACAAAGTTGGATCTGAGTACTTTGCAAACCCTACTTTGAAAGAAGGGAAACCGGCAGTTGTACATCCTGTCTCTTTTTATGAAGAAGGATGTGATATTTGGATATTTAGCCTCATTGGGCGTTTAGATTTTAAGGGTATTAAGGTTTCAAGATGTGAAGAATAACTTGGAACAACAATGGAAGCTTGGAAATGGCCGAGTTCAATTCATTCCTATGAATAGAGATTTCTTTATTATCAAACTTCAAACTCTGGAGGATAGAGATAAGATTTTGAATGTTTGAACAACAAAAACTTAATCTAATGGAATGGTTTCGTGGCCTTGATGCTGATAAACACAATACTTCTAATGCAACAGTGTGGGTTAAGTTCCCAGGCTTGGCAGTTGAATTCTGGATAGAGAAGACGTTATTGGCGTTAGGAAAAACCCTAGGTACACCAGTTGTTGTTGATAAACGCACTTTGGCTCATGAGTATGGGTATTTTGCGTCATTTTTAATTGATATCAATTTTGCTGAACTGAATACGGATGGCATCCATGTTACAGTGGAGGGTCTTGAATTTTGGCAACCTATAGAGATTCTCAAAAGACTAAGTTTTACACCAAGTGTAAGATCATAGGTCATATTGATTCTGAGTGTAGAAAAAAACATAAGAATGGTGGTAGTGATTTGCAACAAACTGGTAATATGCAGCTTCAGAATAACTCGGGGCAGCTACAGATTGAAGCTAATGTTCAACAGGATAATCAGATAACCAATAGGGGGAATAATGGTGGCTCTATTACTAATATTGTGAATGCCTGGCATGAAGCAAAACGAAAGAAAGGGAAGACAGCTCCAACCATTCATGTCATTCCAGAGCCTGTTCGTAGTTTATCAAGCAGTTTGTAGAATTTTATGCATGGTCTGCATGCAGTTGTGCATGGCGGGAATATTAATGAGGTTCCAGTGAGTTCTGTTCAAGAGGAGGGAGAGATTACATCAGGGGGGTGTTCAAGGGTCTGTTGAGGAACAGATTCAGGATGAAGTTTCCAAGTCTGAAGTTGTTTTCCGCTCTACCTATGTTGAATTGGAAAGAACTAAACATAAGGCAACAGCGTATGCAGCATTAGTTTCTGGTACTACAGGATGTATGCCCAATTCTAAGTCAGTCATGAATTCGGAAGCGAGGGAGAGTACGTTTTCATTGGCTGATAAGAATGTTGATATTTCATACGACACTCCTTTAACTGATGCTTTATATGCTCGTGAAAGTATTGTGTCACCAAACCAGTTTGACGTGCTTAATACAGAAATTGGTCTATTTGATGAAGCTAGTGTGGGGGATGGTGCCATTCCTTTTTTTGACACAATATCTGGCAAGTGGACTTCGAAAACTCCTGTCTTCTTTCACGTAATGTTACTACTCCAAGACTTCCAAATCCACGGAATACTGGGAGTTCTAATGTGGTTTCTAAGGCTGATCAAAATCTGGAGAAAAGTGGTAAGGTTGCGAATGTTAAAACCAAGCCTGGAGATGGTTCACTTAAAAAAGATGCTGGAAGATCTGCATGAAGAGTTAAGCTACCTAACTCAAATCCTCAAGTTTCCCAATGAAAGTTCTTTTTTGGAATATCAATGGGATTGTGCGAGATGAGGTACAATTCAAACTTAGGGAGTTAGTTAAAGTTCATAAACCTGATATCATTGGCATTGTTGAGCCAAGGGTGTCAGTTAATTCAAGATCAGTTAGACGTTTTCAGTTAGAAGGTTTCAATAATATAATTTTTCATAATTTTACAGAGAATACTAATGGAAATTTGTGGGTGTTGTGGTCTAGAGATATTCCTGAGTCGGTGGTGTTGAACACGTCGCGTCAGGCTATCACTATTGGGGTTGATGGGGTTATGATTTCTTTGGTTCATGCTAGTAGTGTGCAGATTACTAGAAGAGAGCTTTGGAGGCAACTTAACTTGGGGGATCAGCAGGTTCCTTGGTTGGTAATTGGCGATTTTAATTGTGTTCTTCAGAATGAGGAAAAGAAGGGGGGTGGGATTCCTAATACTGATGTGGTTAATGAGTTTAGCGACTGGATAGATGATAACAATTTATTTGAAGCCGAACTCTTAGGGAGCAAATTTACTTGGTCGAATAGACAATCGGGTGTTAGAAGAATCATTAGTAAAATAGACCGGGCTGTGATAAACGAGTATTGGTTGAATCGCTTTGAGAACTGGCGGTGTAAAGCTCTTCCTAGGCAAGTTTCCGATCATTCTCCTCTCATTGGGTATACTTTTGTTAATACTAGGCCAAGAAGGTCTCCTTTCCGTGTTCAAAAGATGTGGTTTTCACATCCATATTTTATGCGAATGGTGCAGGAAAGTTGGAATGATCCTTTGGAGGGGAATCCAGCTTATGTTTTTGCTCAGAAATTAAAAAGGCTCAAGGCTGATATGAAGGTTTGGAACCAACAGGTTTTTGGTAATGTTTATGTCAGATTGAAGCAAGCTCAGCTGAGGCTTGAGAGTGCTTTAAGAATAGTTGATGAAGACCCTTTTGATTTGCACAAAAATAATGTGATGAAGGAGGCGTCAGTGGAAGTTAATAACATTCGTATACAGTTGGCTACAATGTTGAAGCAAAAGTCTAGAAACCAGTGGTTGGTAGAGGGTGCAAGCAACACAAGTTTCTTTCACAACAGTATTAGGATTCGTAGGAGTAATAATACTATTTCGGAGCTTGTGAATGATCAAGTGCTGACTATTACAGATTGTGATCAGATTAGAGATCTTGCGGTGAACTATTTTACTAATAAGTTCAACGGAGATGTTTCTGTCCCTGACTCTCTTTTTGATGTGGAGCATGAGAGTATTTTGATTGAGGAGAGTGGTTGTATGGACCAAAATCCTTCTTTTGAAGAAATCTATGAAGCGGTGTTTTCTTTAGGTGCGGATAGTGCTCCAGGACCTGACGGATTTGCTGGTTTCTTCTACAGACATTGTTAGGAAGTTATAAATCAAGATTTGGTGAGAGCTATTTTATATTGTTGGGTGCATAAGACCATTCCTCATGGAGTTAATTCAAGCCTTCTTTTGCTGCTCCCTAAGGAAAGAGGTGCGAATACTCTTAATAATTTTAGGCCAATTGGTCTTAGTAATTTTTTCTTTAAAATTTTTACTAAGATTTTGGCTACTCGGCTTGGTAGTGTGTTGGGTAATCTTGTTTCTGAGCAGCAGGTTGCTTTTATGAAGGGGAAGAAATATTCATGAAAATATTAGCCTGGCTTCGGAGATGGTAAATGAAATTCAAATAAAACGGAAAGATGGGAATGTTGGTTTGAAGCTTGATATTACTCAGGCTTTTGATACAGTTAGTTGGAGTTTTATTTTGGAAGTGTTTAAAAGGTATGGCTTCTCGGATTGGTGGTGTGACTGGATTCTCAATATTTTTAAATCTGCTAGGATTTCGGTGCTTGTTAATGGTAATCCGGAAGGTTATTTCAGTATAGATAGAGGGCTTCGTCAGGGGGATCCTTTATCTCCACTGATTTTCGTCTTGATTGAGGATGTTCTTAGTAGAAATATCACGAAGCTTTTGCGTGAAGGTGCTATGACTACTATGGTCTCTAGAAAAGGTATCTCTCCCACACATTTGTTTTTTGCTGATGACATTATGATTTATTGCAAAGGTAATATGAAGAGTTTGAGGAATCTTGTAACTCTTTTGGGTTCTTATCAGCGTGCTTCTGGCCAAACTGTTAGTAGGGCTAAGAGTAAGATATATTATGGAGGAGGTTCTTTGAGGAGGAGAGCTACGATTTCTTAGTTTTAAAGAGCAATTAGCGGGTTGGAAAGGAAGGATGTTGGTCTGGACCAACCTCTTTAGATGTTTTAGGAAAGAGAATGTCTGTTTTTTTCTCTTTTTGGCAGTGACAGAGTGGTGTTGGTCTGGACCAACCTCTTTAGATGTTTTAGGAAAGAGAATGTCCGTTTTTTTCTCTTTTTGGCGATTTTGGAAAACCAAATTTTTTCACGATTAGGGTTTCAAGTTTTACGTTTTTGGATTATCAGAATCAATACGTTGATTCATGATGATTCATTCTTCAGTTAATATTCCTAGTAGCTCAAATCAGAATCCTGATAAACCAGTTTCTTTTGCTGAAAAGGTTAGGGAACGTAAAACCCTAAACCCAACTTCAGTTGATATTTCTTTGTTACCAAACCCTACTCTTGTTGAAGGTGACCCAGCTCTTGTCATTCCTAATGATTATTATCAGGAAGGGTGCAAACCATTTCAATATAGCTTCATAGCTAGGCTGGATGCTACAGGTTTAAAGTTTGTTGAGGTTCAAAAAATCCTTGAAAATCAATGGAAACTTAAGAATAGGTGTAAGTTTATACCTATGAGCAAAGGATTCTTTGTTATTATGTTATCTTCAGATTTGGACAAGGAGAAGATACGTGCTGAAAAGTGGTTTGTCAATCAACAAATTCTGAGGTTGATTGATTGGTACCCAGGTTTTAATCCTGATAAACAAAGAACGTCCCATGCTGCTGTTTGGGTACGTTTTCTTGGTCTCCCTATTGAGATATGGACTGAGAGATCATTACTTTCTATTGGGAAAATCCTTGGAACACCCATTGTGGTGGATCAAAGAACCCTAAATCTGGAATATGGTCATTTCGCAGCTGTTTTGGTGGATATAGACTTTGCAAAGCATATTCCTGAGCGCATCTCTATCACTGCTGGAGGTAAAAAAATTTGGCAATATGTTGATATACCAAATTCACCTAAATTCTGTTTATCTTGCAATATTATTGGGCATGTTGATGATGAATGCAAAAGGAAGAACAACATGAAGACTGCTGGTAAGGAAAAGAAGATTGTTCATAAACCTACAATCCAAGTTTGGCAAGCAAAATTAGCTAAACCTAATGCGGAGGAGGAGAATTCTTTGAATCAGGTTAATATGGAGGATAATATGGTTGATGTACGTTCACAATCTGCTCATGCAGAACATGCAAAAACGCAAGGGGCAACAAATACTCAATTTCAGTCCGACCAAAACTCTAAAGTTCAGTCCGTGTCTGAGTTGGAAACCCAGACAAGAGTCTTGAACAAACCAAACTCTGTGGCTGAATCTGGAATACAATCCGTGAGCAAACCAAATCCTATTGAAACTGTTGGGTCTCGTGAAACTGAAGATAATGCACGTACAGCTGCTCGTGAAACTGTTGGTGTCCAGTCCGTGTTAAAAAGCACCCCTACTGACGTTATTGATGAAGAAAATCAATTGGAAAAGGAGCTTTCTCAATCTTCTGTTGAGTTGCGTGAGGCTCAGATGAAGTTTATTCATTGTAAAAATAATATTGCAGCTAAGAAAGATAGAGCTTTACGTAAAAATCATGAAGACATGGCTGCGCAGAGTTTTTCTAAAGAAGAATGGACTGAAGTGAAAGGAAAGAAATCCCCTAACAAAGGTACTTTCTCTTTTACTCCTTTTGAGAATGATTATACTCCTTTTTCGGATGAGTTGATGCAAACTGAAGTTGTGGTTGAAAATAAATTTGGCGTTCTAGCATCTGAGTTAGGCCTTGATAAGGTTATTATTGAGGAGGAGGAGGAGGAACAAGTGGAATCTAGTGACTCAGATGTTAGTATGGGCTCTAAAAGTTGGGGTGAGGTTGATGCTGACATTTTAGCAAGGAAAAAAGCTAGGAAAGTTGCCAAACAGGCTGCTAAGATTATACCAAAGCGTTCTTTACAACCTGATTCAAGTTTGGAATCTTCCCCTAGCAAGTCTATTGAGGAGTCTCCGAGCTCTAACACGGAAATTCAAGCGGGGTTGGTAGAAAAGAGGGAGCAAATGGAAAGAAAATCTCCTAGTAAGTTATCTCCTATTAAGCTTGTCCCTGGTAACTTTGCATCTGAGGATGAAGAAGGAGAGTTTTATGAGGATGAAGATGAGGATGTCTTGGGTAATTATGCTTTTGATACGGATATTATGGATGGAATTTTTTCTAAGAGCAAATCGTATAGAGTTGGTAGCAGCAGAAGTAAATTGAAAGGAGTTGGCTATAGATATAGGTAGCTTCTTTTAGTTTTTCTTTTTTTGTGGTTATGGCTTTTGTTATTTCTTAATCGTTATTTAGTCCCCTTTGGTTTATGGGGGTATGGAGAAGTGTGCTCCAAATTTGTAATTCTTGTAATTACGTTTTTTTGCTTAATAAACCTTTTTGACCTAGCAAAAAAAAAACAGAGTGGTGTTGGTGAAATCTGTTATTGCGAGCTTTTCTATTCATAATATGGTTGTTTACAAATGGCCTAGGAAGTTTGTTCATCAATGTGAAGTGGCTATTCGTAATTTTTTATGGTCTGGAGATTCAAAGGTGAGTAAATCTTTTGTAGTTTCTTACGACAAGATTTGTGCTCCTTATGATGAAGGGTTGTTTTTTTTTTGCTAAGTCAAGAAAATATATTGATAAAAAAGATATTTACAAGATAGGTGAAGGAGAAAAGGGATCAGAGAAACCCCTAAAAAACTCCTAAACCTATTTAAAACGATAATAAATTACATTTGGAAACTCAATAGAACTTAAAAAAACTGGTCGACCATCAAAGTGAAAACCAACCCCATCCTCTAATAAACAACCACGCTTTGCCATTGCATCAGCTGCAAAATTTGCCTCTCTAAAAGAATGTTCAAAACGAATTGAACCATATAAACCTTTAACTTCCATCCATGGTTTGCCTAGCAAACCAAGGAACGTTATCTTCTTCCAAATCCTTCAACACACTTGTAGAATCTGATCTAATAACAATGCAAGCATATCCCCACTGAACTGCCCACTCCATACCCACAATAATACCATACAATTCAGCCAAATAATTAGAAGTAACTCCCAAAACAATACACATTGCACCTACCACTTCACAATTTGCATTCCTTGCAACAACACCAGCTCCCGCCACCCCTGGATTACCTCTTGAGGCGCCATCCGTGCACAAAAGCAATTCATTATCATTAGGAGGAAACCAAAAACACTCCTTGGGATCAGTAAACTTCACCTTTCTATGCCGAACCCTAAAAAACTCCATAATTCTCAAGTCATCCATAGAATTATGCATATAACTCTTCATACGAACTGAATAATCTTGCATCAAACTAAAAACACGTTTTTAAAATAAAGACCAACAAGGGTTCTTCTTTTCATACACTTTTTTGTTCCTAGTGAACCATAATTCTGAACGCACAACCAAATTCACTACCAACCACAAATCCTTAACAATACCACTATGATATTTTGCCTTTTGGTAAGAAGTAATAATATCATAATTAGGTTTAATTTTGAAAATACCTTCAATCCACTCCCAAGCTTGACGCGTAAAATTACAGCTCCAAAGAATATGTTGGAGAGACTCTCCTCAATCTGACACACTTTTTTTTTTTTTTTTTGCTAGGATAAAATGGTTTATTAAAGCAAAAAAACGTAATTACAAGAATTACAAAATGGGAGGCGCTAGGCCTCCACACCCCCATAAACCAAAGGGACAACAAAACTCTAAAAAACGCATAAAATAAACTCTTAAGCACTAAAAATAGCATAAAGAAGAAAACTAATAACGTTTTCGCCCCTTATTTCCAACTCTAAAATTCCTCTTCTTGGGAATGAGATCATCAATTATTTTAGTCAAATCATAGTGCCCCTTGAATTCATCTTCATAATCATCATAAGTTTCATCATTGTCATAATCCTGTTCATTTTCATCTGAAGCATAATTACCACCTGGAACAAGCTTAATAGGAGATTGAACATTCTTTTTTGTTGACATTTTATCCATTTTCTTCTTTTTTTCCTCTAAATAGTCTCGTCGAAAGGCTGGATCTCTAATGAATTTAGTACGCACTTCATCAAGTTGAATAGTACTTGCCTCATCTAGTTCCTCTGTAGACAAAATATTATCTAGATCAAAAACATTTTCCTCCAACCCTGCTTGAATGTCCTTGTTATGCTCACGGCTTGGACTGTCCTCATTACACTTTGAATTCATAGCCATGATCTTGGCCACTTTTCTAGCTTGTTTCCTGGCTAGAATATCTGCATCAATTTCACCCTAATCTTTCGAACCCATACTATTGTCCGAGTCACTAGAACCATCTTGTTCCTCCTCCACCAAAATCTCACTAGAATCATTAGTAAGGCCTAACTCTGAAGCTAGGGAACCATACTTGTTATTCACCACAAGTTCAGCTTGAAAAAGCTCATCCACCAAAGGAGTATCGAAAGATTTAAATTTAAAAGATGTACGTTTATTAGGGGAGTTCTTACCCATAACTATTTTCCAATCCTCTTTAGAACTGGTCGTACCCTTTTCAGGATTTTGCTTGAACACGGAATTTGTTTCCATAACTGAGTTTGTTATAAATGCAGAATCATACTGAATATTTGGAATATCTTCCAAATTCTTTTTAGACACGAACTCTTGCTGGGCTTTAAGAGTTTGCACGGACTGATCTCCCAAAATTGGCTGAGCTTCCCTAGTTTGCACGGACTCTTGCTGAGCTTTCCCAGTTTGTACGGACTCTTGCTGAGCTTTCCTAGTTTGCACGGACTCTTGTTCCCTAGTTTGCACGAATTGCTTGCTAGAGTTCCCTTGTGTACTATCTGCATTGTCAATATGGATAGAATTCTTACGTAAAGCAAGATCTTTTTTGGCTGAAATATTGTTTTTACATCTCATCAACTTAATCTGAGCTTCACGATACTCAGTAAAAGCTTTTTCGAGCTGCTCTTCTAGATGTTTATCATCAGACTTCTCATGAATTGATTCAATATCCTCAGAAACAGCAACCTCATGAACTGAATTTATACTCTCCTTACCAGCCTTCACATTATTGACGTTAATTGCCTCAATCTGACACACACTACATTTAGATGCAAGTTGAATTTTAAATCTGCTACGTACCTTATCAAGAGTAGCACATGCACCACGAATAAACTTCCAGTTCTGAGCCGCCAATGAAGGATGCACCACCCTCTTCCATAACAACCCCGCCTCCCTCAAAATAGGATATTTCTTCCTAATCAATTCCCTAGCTGACTTGACAGAAAATTTACCTTGTAAATCAGGCATCCAAAAACGCCTATCCACTCCCATATGAATTTTTGGTAAATCCTGTTGCACCACATCAGCACTTAAAAGGAGTTGCGAATGAACTCCATGAATCTTCCAATCACCTTGCACAATAATATCACAAACACGAGCTGATCTGTCTAAATCCATGCGATTTAAAACACTAGCTAAGGTTGTATTTCCATACCATATATCAAAGAATAAAGAAGTATCCCTACCGTCACCAATAAAACACTTCGTGTTGTCCACCATCTCCTTATGAACCCAACGAAGACCATGAAGAATAGAAGATTTCACCCCTGCCATCTTAATACGACCATCCCTACAAGTGAATTTGGCTTCCAAAAACCTCGCCCACCTCTTACGAGAAGATTTTATAGCCCACCACAATTTCATCAGCAAAGCTTTATTCATAGTCCTTAGGCTAGTGATCCTAAGACCACCTTCCTTAGGACTACAAATCTTATCAAAACCAACTACAAAAGCTCTAGTAATATTAGAATCACCCGACCACAGAAAATTACGAATCACACGCTCACATTTAAGAATGAATTTTACCGGCCATTTGTACACAGCCATGTTATGAATAGAATAACTCGAAAGAACATTATTAACAAGCACAACCCTATCTTGAAAAGATAACATCTTACCTTTCAGAACCGAAAGTTGATCCCTCAACTTATCAACAACGTTGCTGATGTGACTATACTTAACCATCCCAGGCATCACCTTAACTCCCAAATATCTATCAGGAAAGTTAGAAATTGCCATACCTAAGAAAGTTGCAATGCTCTGGCGCCTACTCAAAGTCCCACCACCGAAGTAGATCTTGCTCTTCTCCCTACAAACCCTCTGACCAGAAGCTTGTTGGTAATTCTCCAAAAGTTTCACCAGATTCTTCACAAACTTCATATTTCCCTTGCAAAAAATCATAATATCATCAGCAAAAAATAAATGAGTAGGAGCAATACCCTTACGTTTTACCATATAAGACATATCCTTATTCTGAAAGAGTTTAGTGATGTTGCGGCTAAGCACATCCTCAATCAAAACAAAAATAAGAGGAGATAGAGGATCCCCCTGCCGTAAACCCCTATTAATCTTGAAATAACCCTCCGGACTACCATTAAGAAGAATAGAAATACACGCCGAATCCAGAATTTTCCAAATCCAAGATCACCAATCTTCAGAAAACCCATACCTTCTAAAAACCTCAAGAACAAAAGACCAGCTCACCGTATCAAAAGCCTGAGAGATATCAAGATTCAAACCCAAATTACCGTCCTTCCTTTTGATGTGCAATTCATTCACCATCTCAGAAGCTAAACTAATATTCTCATGGATATTCCTTCCCTTCATGAAAGCCAATTGCTCTTCAGACACCAACTTTCCCAACACCCTACCAAGCCTAGTAGCCAAGATTTTAGTAAAAATCTTAAAAAAGAAATTACTTAAGCCAATCGGCCTAAAGTTCTTCAAACTAGCAGCTCCCCTAACCTTTGCAAGCAAAAGAATAAGACTAGAATTAACCCCATTAGGAACTGTTTTAGAAGACCAGCAATAAGTAACCGCTAAAATCAGATCCCTTTGAATAATCTCCCAACAATGTCTATAAAAACACCCCGATAAACCATCTGGACCTGGCGCACTATCAGCTCCCAAATCAAAAACCGCATGTTTAATCTCATCAAAAGTAGGAATAGCATCCAACATATGTGACTCCTCCACAGTAATAGAATCATGATCATAATCAAAAAGAGTTTCACTTACCTGACCATCCTCACCATTGAATTTAGCCTGATAATAAGAAACCACATGAGCACTAAGATGAACCGGATCAGTAATAGTACTCCCATCTTCAACAACAAGCTCCGAGATTGTATTAGCACTTCTACGAATTTTAATAGAGTTGTGAAAGAAAGAAGTGTTACTAGAACCCTCCAACAACCACTGATTTCTAGATTTTTGCTTTAACATTGTATGCTGCTGCCTTTGAATATCTTGAACCTCAACAAGAGCATCCTTCATATTATTAAGTTTTGAAGCATCAAACGGATCTTCATCAGAATTTCTACTAGTTACCTCAAACTTAAGCGTTGCTTGCTTTAGTCTAGCATTGACATTACCAAAAACCGTTTGATTCCATAACTTAATTGCCTCCTTCAACAGCTTCAATTTGAAAGGAAAGATAAAGCCATGATTACCATACACCGGCGCCATCCAAGATAACTCCACCATCTTCAAAAAATCCGGATGAGAAAACCACATCTTCTGTATACGAAAAGGAGCACGTCTAGGCCTAGGATCACAAAAAGGAAAACCAATAAGAGTCGAATGGTCAGAAACTTCCCTAGGAAGAGCTTTACACCGACAATTTGCAAACTTAGACAGCCAAGGTTCATTAATAATAGCACGATCCAACTTATTAATAATTCTACAAACACCAGTCTGACCATTGGTCCAAGTAAACATAGACCCCAACGAATCTGCTTCAAACAAGTTATTATCCTCCATCCAATCAGAAAACTCATTAATACAAGAGAGACGAGTTGTCCTACCCCCTTTCTTTTCATCTTGACGAAGAACACAATTGAAATCACCCATAACCAACCAAGGAGTAGTTACGTCAACCGCTCCAAGTTGACTCCAAAGCCTCCTATGAAAAACTTGAATATAACTAGCATGAACAAAAGAGATAAGAACCCCCTCAGTTTTAACCGTAATGGCTTGTCTAGACATATTAATCACCACCGGCTCCTCAATACAATCATCCCAAAGAATCCACAAATTACCCAAAGAACTAGAAGTAGAATTATGAATTACCTTTTTATTATAACCAACCAAATTTAACTTTATCATTACATTGTCAGTGCAACGAATCTTAGGCTCGGCAATACAAAGTACTACCGACTTGTATTCATGCACCAATTTACGTAACTTACTACCCGCTTCCACCTTCGCCACCCCATTAATATTCCAATATAGAACTCTCATCAGGAAACACTCTTCTTTTTATTATGAATAGCTTGTGGAATCTTGCTAGGAATCCTACTTTGTAAAACAGGAGAGACACCCTTCCTAACTCGGTTTCCCAAAGCATTCACTTCAGAATCCGAATCTGATTTGGAATCATTAAAACGTTGTTGAGAAGAACTAGAACTTGTAATCAAAACCCGGCTTGGTTTTCTACTTTTCTTTGGCATATCCACTGGTATTTCCGCCCACTTAACACCCTTAACACCTGATGAAGCTTTCTTAGGCGTCAACTCTTCATCCGAACTACCTCAAGAAGTGCTTTCTGCCGCATCCGAACCCCCTCCAGAAAAGTGTTCAACATCATCATTATCCACACCCAACTCATCATTCAAAACATTGAACTTATTAGGAGAAACCACGATAGAAGTTTCAGCAACAGCTCTGTAGCTTGAGATATCCTCAATATTATCAACCACCATGTCTTGCAAAGACTTATTACCAGCCTCAACCGGCGTAAAAGAACTCGCCTCATTCCTGTCACTAGAGTGATTAGTTCTTACCAATTCACCACTCTTAGTTGACTTAGATGAGGTTGCAATTTCAACCATTGACAACCCAATAACCGAACTCTTTTGCAATGCTAACGCCTTCTTAGCCTTCTCAAAAGCTTCATACGATGCATGAAGATTGGCTTCAGTATTCGCTAAATCATTCTCTAGCTGAAGAGTTTGCTCCAAACCACCAGCACTCTCCACTAAACCAGCTTCAACCACCCCATTCACCACAGCTCCACCGTGCCCTACAGCAAGAGCATCATCCACATTACCACCAGCACTGTTAACAACATCATGAACCACAATAGCACCATCGTTCACACCACCTACACCAGCGCCAACACCTACAGCAACAGCGTTTGTACCACCAGCAACAGCCACGGTTGCGTCAGCTCCATCACCCTTACGGTTTCTCCTATTACGCACATTCTGCCACTCCCCTTTCGCATCAGCCTTAGACGTTTTCTCATCAATCTTTGATTGTCTTCTACATTCAACATCATTGTGACCAATTATGCAGCACTTCATACAGAATTTAGGAGATTTTGGGATATCCAAGTATTGCCAAAACGTCCTCCCCCCATCAGTTATCTTAATTCTACTTGGAATGTGTTTTGCAAAATCCACATCAACCAAAACTGAAGCAAAGTTTCCATACTCCAGATTTAGGGTTCTTTGATCAACCACAATAGTAGTCCCTAAAACTTTTCCCATAGATAACAAGTTCTTCTCAGTCCATAGTTCTGCATGTAAACCAGGAAAGTGAACCCATACGTTTGCATGGGAAGTTTTTTGACGATCAGGATCAAAACCCGGGTACCAATCCATTAACTTGAGTTCATGCTGTTGAACAAACCACTTTGTACGTCTGATTCTCTCCTTAGTTTCCTCATCTTGTAGCATAATAACAAAGAAACCTTTTCCCATAGTCATAAACCTAACAGAATTAGGATTAATCTGCCATTGAGATATTAAAAGAGTTTTTACCTCAAAGAATTTCAGCCCCGTGAAGTTTAGTCTTGCAATGAAACTGTGTTGAAAGGGTTTACAACCCTCTTCATAGTAATCCGCGGGTATAACAAGGGATGGTTCTCCATCAATCAGAGTAGGATTAGGTAAACTAGTAATATCAACTCCTGTTGGTTTTAGGGTTTGTTTTGCCCTTACCTTGTCCGCAAAGGATTGGTGTTGCTGAATCCGTGATGAACTAGGATTATTTTCTACCATATTGAATCCGTGATGAACTATGAAACCTACGTGAAAAAAAACTAAACTCTAGTGTTTTCGCCAGAGTTTCTCTTTCCTCTCATGTTTCCTCTTGATTGAATTTTTTATGCGTTCGGTGAAGGAGGGTTGGGTTTAACTCAGATGAGTATTATAAACAAGGCTTTACTTATGGGTCTTTGGTGGAAAATCCGTAAATCTAATAAAATTTGGGTTCGATTTCTTCGAGCAAATTTTTTTAAGAGGAATGGAGAGTTGGTCCAATATGAAAATCTTCTATTCTCCCTGGTATCAAATGGGTTTACTCTTTGGTGGAGGAGAATGCTAAGGTCATGGTTGGGGATGGTTGCAATACTTCTTTATACTTTGATGTTTGGGTTGTGGAGGAGTCCATAGCCGAAATTCTTGAAGATTACTCTTTGGATCGTTCGGTTTTGGTAGGTGATATGCTTACTAATGGCGCTGGGAACTTGAATGAGGATTATCATAATAGTTTGTTAGCTGCTGGAATTGTTATGACAGATTTTCCTAGGCCGTTAAATGGAGAGGATAGTATGATTTTGAAACCCAGCTATGATGGTGTTTTTACTGTCAGATCTGCTAAAGCTATAATTCGCAAGAAGTTTCCAAAGCTGGAAGGTGCAAACTTGTTATGGAGGCAGGCAATTCATCCCGCTCTTGCTACGAGAAACTGGAAGATCTAAGGGGCGCCTGTGCTACCTTGGATAAAGTTCAAAGCCGTTTTAAAATTCAGATTGCTAACAAGTGTTGTTTGTGTAATTATGAAGAGGAGACGTTGGATCATATTATGTGGCATTGTTCGTTTGCGGACAAAGCTTGGAAATGGATTGCAGACACTTTTGGTGTTCATTCGCATCTGTAGCTGACAACTGCGTACAAGGCAGCAAGGGGGAGAAGTGGAATGTTCAAGGAGCTGTGGTTGTTGACAAATTTAATAGTGCGATCGGAGCTGTGGCAGACTAGGAACAGATTTGTTTATGAGAACAAAAAACTGTGTTTAACCAAGTGCAGGATTACTCAAGAAGGCTTAAGGGATTCGTGCACAATTCTGTGGAGGATCTCAAAGTGTTGGATTTCTTTAAAGTGGCACATAGGCGAGTGAAATTTCATGAACCTGTTGAATGTAGCTGGACTGTACCGGAGATGGATGAGCTGCTGTTGTGCTGCAACGATGCTGCTTGTGGGAATCCGGGGGTGGCTGGAGCTGGTGTGGTGGCGCGAGACCATGGAGCTAATGTTGTTGGAGCAATGAGTATAGGTTTGGGTATTACTACAAATTACCTGGCTGAAATTTATGGCATTATTATTGGGCTGGAATGGGCGTTACAGTGGTTTTTTTTTGAGAGTTTGCATTCGTTCAGACTCAATGAGTGCAATTATGGCTTTTTCTTCTTCTTCTCTTCCGTGGTTTGCACATCAGCGTTGGAGTCAAATTTCTTCAAATTTTGAAAATATTCGTTTTGAGCATTCTTTTACAGAAGCAAATTTTGCAGCGGATAACATGGCAAAGAGAGGTTGTGACCTTCCTAATGAGGAAGGTACACACTATACCGGAAGACCGGATTTTCTAAATTCTGTTAAGTACCCAAATGTAACTTATTTTCGTTTCAAATAGGCTTCAAGATTTTGGGGTCTCTTTGGCCTCTTTTCTTGTAGCTTATTTTGTTGTACGTCTTTGCTATTTTTAATACAATTTGGATTTACCAAAAAAAATCTTTATTTTTTGTGTTGGCTTTGTCTTTCTATTTGATTCAAGATAGATGAAATTTGTTAGGATTTGGATTAATTCTGCTTGGTCTTTCGTCCTTCTTTTATTGTGAAATTTGACTTCCTTCATATATTCTTGAATCAACATACATAGAAATGCAATTTATACTAGACGTACTGCCTTAGAACATATTAATTGTGATTACAATACATTTTCAAACTTTTTCTGTTAAAGATTAGTTTATCTAGTTTACAATTTAGTCTCAGAAATAAACTTCCGACTTATAACGAAGTGTGCAGACTTTTTTGAGTTAACGTATAAAAAATCAACATTTTTATGAACTCTTTATTTTTGTATTGGTTTTGTCTTTCAATTTGATTCAAATAGATGAAATTTGTTAGAATTTGGATTAGTTATGGCTGGTCTTTCATCCTTCTTCTATTGTGAAATTTGATTTCCTTCATATTTTCTTGAATAAACGTACATAGAAATGCAATTTTTACTAGACGTAATGCCTTAGAACATACTATTTGTGAGTACAATACACTTTTCAAACTTTTTCTGTTAAAGATGAGTTTATCTAGTTTACAATTTAGTTTCAGAAATCAATTTCAGACTTATAACGAAGTGTGTAGACTTTTTTGAGTAAACGTATATAAAATTCAACATTTTTATGAACTCTTTCTTTTTGTGTTGGCTTTGTCTTTCTATTGATTCAAGATAGATGAAATTGTTAGGATTTGGATTAGTTATTCTTGGTCTTTCATCCTTCTTCTATTGTGAAATTTGCCTTCCTTCATATTTTCTTGAATCAACGTACATTGAAATGAAATTTTTACTAGACATAATGCTTTAGAACATATTATTTGTGATTACAATACATTTTTCAAACTTTTTTTTGTTAAAGATGAGTTTATGTAGTTTACGATTTAGTCTCAGAAATCAATTTCCGACTTATAACGAAGTGTGTAGAATTTTTTGAGTTAACGTATATAAACATTAAAAAAATTTATGAACTCTTTCTTTTTGTGTTGGCTTTGTCTTTCTATTTGATTCAAGATAGATGAAATTTATTAGGATTTGGATTTGTTACGCATGGTCTTTAATCCTTTTCTATTGTGAAATTTGACTTCCTTCATATTTTCTTGAAACAACGTACATAGAAATGCAATTTTTACTAGATGTAATGCCTTAGAACATATTATTGTGACTACAATACATTTTTCAAACTTTTTCTGTTAAATATGAGTTTATCTAGTTTACAATTTAGTTTCAGAAATCAATTTCAGACATATAACGAAGTGTGTAGACTTTTTTGAGTTAACGTTGATCGATGTCGTATACGTCAATAATAAATTACTTTCTCACTACTCAAAATATAAAATATAGCAAGGGCAAGAAAGGATCGTTCCCACAGAGAGGTCTTAGGTTGTCAAGTTTTTTCGGTTGCCTATAAATAACAATGGGGGATTTCTGATTTTTATGTAAAGGAAAATAAACTAAAAGCAAATAATGAAATAACCAAGCAAATCAATAAGATGAAGATATTGGTCAAGGATTAGTTTTCATTCACAAACATGAATTTGTAACAATAACTAGAATTGAAATTTAATCTCAACTTTTATCAAAAGTCCTAGGATACCTTGATCGCAAGAATATCCCGCTAATTTTCTCTTGTCATCAACAAACACATTAAAAGATGCGAAAGTGAATTCTTCCTAGAAAGCAACCTAAAGTGTAAAAGCACAATTAAGTTTAACTCCCTAAGAGCACTAAGTTCTATGAAATAAGACTAATCAATGCAATCGAACGTGTAAAAGCACTAATCCGTTTTAACAAAGGTTATGATCCACATGTGACTACTAGGATGTATCACTACAAGCAATAATCACAATTATGCTACGTGTATTCAAGGTGTATCACGTTTACGTATAATAAACCCTAAACTAGCAATAGATATGATTACGAGTTCTACCAATTTGCAACTTGACAAAACTAACAATCAATCATACATGGCGATATTTCTAGCGAATCATAATCGACAAAACATGGAGACAAAACTAATTTATTGAATGAAAATCCATATTTGGAAATCCAACTTATTACTTAACCAATAATAAAATCTAGGTACTCATGGCATAGGAGTTCATCACAAGAAGAAAAATAATAGTTTCCATCTTTCTAAACCCTAGGCTAAAAGTAGAAGAGAAGATAATCCCTCATGGAGATATCTAGGTTTAGAGAAAGAGTTTTCTATTTATATGTTTCACCCAATCCAAAAGTATACTCTTTCCAATATTAGGTCTTTTCAAAACCCATCTCCAAATGGTCCACCAAGCCCATGTGTGAGAAATATGTCTCTCGAATTTTGGGTCCAAAACTGGTGCCGGATTGCTGACGTCATCGCCGGAATCTGACCGTAATTTGACCGCTGGCTACCTGAGTTCACTCGACGTTGGTAGAATATTCCGTTAGATTCCGTTACAGTTAACCGCTGATCTAACGGTCTTCTGTTAGTCAACTGGGTCAAGGGGAGAAAGTGAGTTAGCCACCGAGTCAGCATCTTACTCGGCTAACTGGTCTTACTCAGCTGAGTCGGATCTGGAGTCACCGAGTCGACTCACCATATTGGAGAATAAGACAGAGTTTCCTCTGTTTCTGGCTGATTTCCGGCCATTTTTCAGGCCAATTTTTGGTCTTCTCCTGTTAAGAATCCCAACATACATCTATTGTAGCTTCATTTGCAGCATTTCATTCACATCATCAACAACTCCTCAGCTAATTCATTGCAGCTTAACCTCATCACTCAACTCCAATTTCTCCCTGTACTTCAGCTCTGCCTCATACTCTTCCCAGCAATTTCAGCTCACAATCAGTTGTTGCAGGAACATCTCAGCTGCATCCATCTCCTTCAGCAGCATCACCACCAACACTTTGTTACTCCAGCTACAACCCCACCAGACAAACACTTCCACCAGCTTCTTGTATTGCACCTGCAGTCTCCTTGAGCTTCAATCGTTCTCCCCATTACAGTAATACCCTTCAAATCACTTCATCCATTCCTGTATACCTCACATCCATAACCTTCAACTAACGGCAGTAGCCACAGACATTTCGAACTCAGCATCACCATCCAATCATCAACAGCTTCATATAAACGGCAAATACCAAACCCAGATCCATTCATACCCCCAGAATCCATCTCAATTCAGCTCCTCAATCTTCTCCGGCAGCAACACCACCAGATAACCTTAGTTCTTGGCTTGAATCTCTCTCAAGAACTCATGAATTTGAATTCTAACAAATACCCATCTCTGATGCTTCTTGTACTCAATTTCTCACCGATTCCAGCAAACCCATCTGCTCATATCAATCGAGACAATGATTAACCCATCTTCAATTTCAGAACAAATCGAAACCTTACTTCACTCTTCATCATCTCAACACAATTTATTTCAGCAGAGACCCATTTTCAGATTCAACTTCAATCTTCTTCTGCCATCGAATTAAAAGCAGATCCCCTTGTCCAATTTCAATTATCCTTTCTCATCTCAGACGAATCTAAGACAAACCCATCTTCGATTCCTTCTCTCGGTTCCATTAATCAACACCACCAAACCCTTGAATCCATCTCTCAAACTCAATTGAACCCTAGATGTTACTTACAGCATCAGAGAAGAATAGAGAAAGGGAAAAGGGGGAAAATGACCCTAATTCCTCAATTTCGATCTAGATAAGGCCTTGTGAAGTGGGGTTGCTGTTTGCACCCCGAGAGTCGATACGGGTCACTTAGTAGTAGCCCCTTAACCTGTGATTGGCTCCAGATAGCACTTGTGCAGGGAATGACAATTTGCCCCTTCTTGCGCCAACTTGGGCGATTTCTTCTTTTCAATGCTTTATAGAGCCGTGTGCTTGCTAGATTCTCCTCCGTTCACGCCTCGTGCCTCTAAGTAAAGCTTTTTGCTCATATTTCTCCTTTTTTTCGCCATATGACTCCAAAACACCTATAAAACTCAAAATCAATCATAAGATACATAATTTACAAGAAAACTCGCGAAGAAAGCATAAACAATAGATAAATATTAAGGTGTTTAGGACACCTATCAAATTCCCCCACACTTAGACTTTGCTAGTCCACGAGCAAATCAAACAAAACAATTCTAAATCATACATACGGTTACTCTTAGCATGAACAACAGGCCTTTAAACCTCTAGGTGTCCCTAGTGGACGAGTTATAGTCTCGTGAAGGTTTACAAGAGGTATACCTACAAAACCTTTTCTTCCAAAATCCAGCTACTTGTGACAATTTAATGACACTAAACATTTTTTTATTCGATGGCATACAGTCAATGATTACATGAGGAAGTACCCACTTTCAAATCCAATTCATAAATTAGTAATACAGTTTTATCAAAAAGTTGAACACAACCACAATACTCGGAATCGAATCAACCACAATCACATGAAAAGATTAAGAAGATGGATATAGAAAGTAAATGGTGGCGAACTGTTGACTAAGGTGGACGATGTTTCCCATATCTGTCTGAAGGTCACTGCCAAAACAAACCTAAAAATCCTATTGGATTGAGCTACTAGTCTGAATTCTAATATCAACATAGCTGGCATATACAAGGGAACCACCGGTCGACAAACTTAATTCTAGATCAATTCACTGGCATATACAAGGGAACCAGTAATCGATTTTATTCAATACAATAATAATTTTTTTATTTTTTTGACATCATGATTGGATCTTGTGGATCCAAGCGCATGTTTCTTGTCAGCAGATTACATGATAGTTCCCTTGGATCCTGCACTCCACGCTTGCTTAGGCGACGGAGACAGGGAGAACACACGCATATTGCTTTATCCAAGTGTCATATTTATTCCTTTTGATCAATTGGTCGGGCATTTTTTTTTTGTAGTAACTCAATCACTCTATTTCATCCTACCAGTGATAACAATTCGATGTTCGTGCCCCACCAGTTCACTTAGAGAAACAATAGATAAATATGGAAAAATAAAAATAGAACGTGATATGGTGACGACTCCGAGATATGGTGACAACTAACATGTTATTTATTCTTATATTTTGTTCGTTTTCATATGAATAGACTCTACTAATGGGTTCCTCAACTCCTACAACCACGATGTTTCCATTAGTGTAAGGTACAAGTTGATAGACTTAGGAGTTTATCATCTTTTTTTTTTGTTTTTCTTATCAACACAAGCGAAAACTAACAAGGCTAAAAAAAACTCTATATGAGAACACTCCCCCACACTTAAACTTTACATTTTCCTCAATGAAATTGAATCGTCCAAAGAAAGTCAAGGTGGGAAATCTTATAACATGATATATATACACAATAAGAAAATAAAATGCATAATAAAAAATGATACTCCAACTCATAGCTATTTCTGAACAATAGAGGATAAACACTAAACAAGCTATTTAGTTGGCATCTAATCTCAACTCAACCAATATATATACCTCATCGTCAAGAAAAAATTCCATCTACTTAGAAAGGCTAGTGTTTATTCTAAATTGTTCAAAAATCTCTAAAAATTGGAGTTTTAATATGCAAATATCCAAAATAAGAAATAAAGATAAAAGACTTGAAAAATAAAAAGATAGAGATAGATACACAAAACCAGTGGGTTGCCTCCCGCTTAGCGCTTGGTTTAAAGTCGTCAGCCCGACTTGCAAGATGCATTCCCCATACACAAATAATCTGAAAAGTTGGGGATCCTCCCATAGAACCTGTTTTGGAAACACTAGCTTCACACAAATAATCTGAAAAGTTGGCTTTGTCTTTCTATTTGATTCAAGATAGATGAAATTTGTTAGGATTTGGATTAGTTATGCATGGTCTTTAATCCTTCTTCTATTGTGAAATTTGACTTCCTTCATATTTTCTTGAATCAACGTACATAGAAATGCAATTTTTACTAGACGTAATGCCTTAAAACATATTATTTGTGATTGCAATACATTTTTCAAACTTTTTCTATTACAGATGAGTTTATCTAGTTTACAATTTAGTTTCAGAAATCAATTTCAGACATGTAACGAAGTGTGTAGACTTTTTTGAGTTAACGTACATAAAATTAAACATTTTTATGAACTCTTTCTTTTTGTGTTGGCTTTGTCTTTCTATTTGCTTCAAGATAGATGGAATTTGTTAGGATTTGGATTAGTTCTGCATGGTCTTTCATCTTTCTTCTATTGTCAAATTTGACTTCCTTCATATTTTCTTGAATCAACGTACATAGAAATGCAATTTTTCCGAGAGGTATTGCCTTAGAACATATTAATTGTAATTACAATACATTTTTAAACTTTTTCTGTTAAAGTTGGGTTTATCTAGTTTACAGTTTAGTCTCAAAAATGAATTTCCGACTTATAACGAAGTGTGTAGACTTTTTTGAGTTAACGTATATAAAATTCAACATTTTTATGATCTCTATTTTTTGTGTTGGCTTTGTTTTTCTATTTGATTCAAGATTGATGGAATTTTTTAGGATTTGGATTAGTTCTGCTTGGTCTTTCGTCCTTCTTCTATTGTGAAATTTGACTTCCTTCATATATTCTTGAATCAACATACATAGAAATCCAATTTTTACTAGACGTACTGCCTTAGAACATATTAATTGTGATTACAATACATTTTTCAATCTTATTATATTAAAGATGAGTATATTTAGTTTACAATTTAGTCTCAGAAATCAACTTTCGACTTATAACGAAGTGTGTAGACTTTTTTGAGTTAACGTATTAAAAACTCAACATTTTTATGAACTCTTTCTTTTTGTGTTGGTGTTGTCTTTCTATTTGATTCAAGACAGATGAAATTTGTCAGGATTTGGATTAGTTCTGCATGGTCTTTCATCCTACTTCTATTGTGAAATTTGACTTCCTTCATATTTTCTTGAATCAACGTACATAGAAATGCAATTTTTACTAAACGTAATGCCTTCGAACATATTATTTGTGATTACAATACATTTTTCAAACTTTTTCTGTTAAAGATGAGTTTATCTAGTTTACAATATAGTGTCAGAAATCAATTTCACACTTATAACGAAGTGCGTAGACTTTTTTGAGTTAACGTATATAAAATTCAACATTTTTATGAACTCTTTCTTTTTGTGTTGGCTTTTTCTTTCTATTTGATTCAAGATAGATGAAATTTGTTAGGATTTGGATTAGTTCTTCTTGGTTTTTCATCCTTCTTATATTTTGAAATTTGCCTTCCTCATATTTTTTTGAATCAACCTACATGGAAATTCAATTTTTACTAGACGTAATTCTTTAGAACATATTATTTGTGATTACAATACATTTTTCAAACTTTTTCTGTTAAAGATGAGTTTATCTAGTTTACGATTTAGTCTCAGAAATCAATTTCCGACTTGTAGACTTTTTTGAGTTAACGTATATCAAATTCAAAATTTTATGAACTCTTTTATTTGTGTTGGCTTTGTCTTTCTATTTGATTGAAGATAGATGAAATTTGTTAGGATTTGGATTAGTTATGCATGGTCTTTAATCCTTCTTCGTGAAATTTGACTTCCTTCATATTTTCTTGAATCAACGTACATAGAAATGCAATTTTTACTAGACGTAATGCTTTAGAACATATTATTTATGATTGGAATACATTTTTCAAACTTTTTCAGTTAAAGAGGAGTTTATCTAGTTTACGATTTAGTCTCAGAAATCAATTTCCGACTTATAACGAAGTGTGTAGACTTTTTAACGTATATAAAATTCAATATTTTTATGAACTCTTTCTTTTTGTGTTGGCTTTGTCTTTCTATTTGCTTCAAGATAGATGAAATTTGTTAGGATTTGGATTAGTTCTGCATGTTCTTTCATCTTTCTTCAATTGTGAAATTTGACTTCCTTCATATTTTCTTGAATCAACGTACAAAGAAATGCAATTTTTATAGAGGTATTGCCTTAGAACATGATAATTGTAATTACAATACATTTTCAAACTTTTTCTGTTAAAGATGAGTATATCTAGTTTACAATTTAGTCTCAGAAATCAACTTCCGACTTATAACGAAGTGTGTAGACTTTTATGAGTTAACGTATTAAAAACTCAACATTTTTATGAACTCTTTATTTTTTAATGGCTTTGTCTTTGAATTTGATTCAAATAGATGAAATTTGTTAGAATATGAATTAGTTATGGCTGGTCTTTCATCCTTCTTCTATGATGAAATTTGCTTTCCTTCATATTTTCTTGAATCAACGTACATAGAAATGCAATTTTTTACTAGACGTAATGCTTTAGAACATATTATTTGTGATTGCAATACATTTTTCAAACTTTTTCTGTTAAAGATGAGTTTATCTAGTTTACGATTTAGTCTCAGAAATCAATTTCCGACTTATAACGAAGTGTGTAGACTTTTTGAGTTAACGTACATAAAATTCAGCATTTTTATGAACTCTTTCTTTTGTGTTGGCTTTGTCTTTATATTTGATTTAAGATAGATGAAATTAGTTAGGGTTTGGATTAGTTCTTCTAGGTCTTTCATCCTTCTTCTACTATGAAATTGTTTTCCTTTATATTTTCTTGAATCAACGTACATAGAAATGCAATTTTTACTAGATGTAATGCTTTAGAACATATTATTTGTGATTGCAATATTTTTCAAACTTTTCTGTTAAAGATGAGTTTATCTAGTTTACGATTTAGTCTCAGAAAACAATTTCCGACTTATAAGGAAGTGTGTAGACTTTTTGAGTTAACGTATATAAAATTCAATATTTTTATGAACTCTTTCTTTTTGTATTGGCTTTGTCTTTCTATTTGCTTCAAGATAGATGAAATTTGTTAGGATTTGGATTAGTTCTGCATGGTCTATCATCTTTCTTCTATTGTGAAATTTGACTTCCTTCATATTTTCTTGAATCGACTTACATAGAAATGCAATTTTTACTAGAGGTACTGCCTTAGAACATATTAATTGTGATTACAATACATTTTTCAAACTTATTCTGTTGAAGATGAGTATATCTAGTTTACAATTTAGTCTCAGAAATCAACTTCCGACTTATAACGAAGTGTGTAGACTTTTTTGAGTTAACGTATTAAAAACTCAACATTTTTATGAACTCTTTATTTTTTATTGGCTTTGTCTTTCATTTGATTCAAATAGATGAAATTTGTTAAAATATGGATTAGTTATGGCTGGTCTTTCATCCTTCTTCTATTGTGAAATTTGACTTCCTTCATATTTTCTTGAATCAACGTACATAGAAATGCAATTTTTACTAACGTAATGCCTTCAAACATATTATTTGTGATTACAATACATTTTTCAAACTTTTTCTGTTAAAGATGAGTTTATCTAGTTTACATATAGTGTCAGAAATCAATTTCACACTTATAACGAAGTGTAGACTTTTTTGAGTTAACGTAATAAAATTCAACATTTTTATGAACTCTTTCTTTTTGTGTTGGCTTTGTCTTTCTATTTGATTCAAGATAGATGAAATTTGTTAGGATTTGGATTAGTTCTTCTGGTCTTTCATCCTTCTTATATTTTGAAATTTGCTTCCTCATATTTTTTGAATCAACCTACATGAAATTCAATTTTTACTAGACGTAATGCTTTAGAACATATTATTTATGATTACAATACATTTTTCAAACTTTTTCTGTTAAAGATGAGTTTATCTAGTTTACGATTTAGTCTCAGAAATCAATTTCGACTTGTAGACTTTTTTGAGTTAACGTATATAAAATTCAAATTTTATGAACTCTTTTATTTGTGTTGGCTTTGTCTTTCTATTTGATTGAAGATAGATGAAATTTGTTAGGATTTGGATTAGTTATGCATGGTCTTTAATCCTTCTTCTGAAATTTGACTTCCTTCATATTTTCTTGAATCAACGTACATAGAAATGCAATTTTTACTAGACGTAATGCTTTAGAACATATTATTTATGATTGGAATACATTTTTCAAACTTTTTCAGTTAAAGAGGAGTTTATCTAGTTTACGATTTAGTCTCAGAAATCAATTTCCGACTTATAACGAAGTATGTAGACTTTTTAACGTATATAAAATTCAATATTTTTATGAACTCTTTCTTTTTGTGTTGGCTTTGTCTTTCTATTTGCTTCAAGATAGATGAAATTTGTTAGGATTTGGATTATTTCTGCATGTTCTTTCATCTTTCGTCAATTGTGAAATTTAACTTCCTTCATATTTTCTTGAATCAACGTACAAAGAAATGCAATTTTTACTAGAGGTATAGCCTTAGAACATGATAATTGTAATTACAATACATTTTCAAACTTTTTCTGTTAAAGATGAGTATATCTAGTTTACAATTTAGTCTCAGAAATCAACTTCCGACTTATAACGAAGTGTGTAGACTTTTATGAGTTAACGTATTAAAAACTCAACTTTTTTATGAACTCTTTATTTTTTAATGGCTTTGTCTTTGAATTTGATTCTAATAGATGAAATTTGTTAGAATATGAATTAGTTATGGCTGGTCTTTCATCCTTCTTCTATGATGAAATTTGCTTTCCTTCATATTTTCTTGAATCAACGTACAAAGAAATGCAATTTTTACTAGACGTAATGCTTTAGAACATATTATTTGTGATTGCAATACATTTTTCAAACTTTTTATGTTAAAGATGAGTTTATCTAGTTTACGATTTAGTCTCAGAAATCAATTTCCGACTTATAACGAAGTGTGTAGACTTTTTTGAGTTAACGTACATAAAATTCAACATTTTTATGAACTCTTTCTTTTTGTGTTGGCTTTGTGTTTCTATTTGATTTAAGATAGATGAAATTTTTTAGGGTTTGGATTAGTTCTTCTAGGTCTTTCATCCTTCTTCTACTATGAAAATTGCTTTCCTTTATATTTTCTTGAATCAACGTACATAGAAATGCAATTTTTACTAGATGTAATGCTTTAGAACATATTATTTGTGATTGCAATATATTTTTCAAACTTTTTCTGTTAAAGATGAGTTTATCTAGTTTACGATTTAGTCTCAGAAAACAATTTCCGACTTATAAGGAAGTGTGTAGACTTTTTGAGTTAACGTATATAAAATTCAATATTTTTATGACCTCTTTCTTTTTGTATTGGCTTTGTCTTTCTATTTGCTTCAAGATAGATGAAATTTGTTAGGATTTGGATTAGTTCTGCATGGTCTATCATCTTTCTTCTATTGTGAAATTTGACTTCCTTCATATTTTCTTGAATCGACTTACATAGAAATGCAATTTTTACTAGAGGTACTGCCTTAGAACATATTAATTGTGATTACAATACATTTATCAAACTTATTCTGTTGAAGATGAGTATATCTAGTTTACAATTTAGTCTCAGAAATCAACTTCCGACTTATAACGAAGTGTGTAGACTTTTTTGAGTTAACGTATTAAAAACTCAACATTTTTATGAACTCTTTATTTTTTATTGGCTTTGTCTTTCAATTTGATTCAAATAGATGAAATTTGTTAAAATATGGATTAGTTATGGCTGGTCTTTAATCCTTCTTCTATTGTGAAATTTGACTTCCTTCATATTTTCTTGAATCAACGTACATAGAAATGCAATTTTTACTAGACCTAATGCTTTAGAACATATTATTTGTGATTACAATACATTTTTCAAACTTTTTCTGTTAAAGATGAGTTTATCTAGTTTACGATTTAGTCTCAGAAATCAATTTCCGACTTGTACACTTTTTTGAGTTAACGTATATAAAATTCAAAATTTTATGAACTCTTTTATTTGTGTTGGCTTTGTCTTTCTATTTGATTCAAGATAGATGAAATTTGTTAGGATTTGGATTAGTTATGCATGGTCTTTAATCCTTCTTCTATTTTGAAATTTGACTTCTTTCATATTTTCTTAATCAACGTACATAGAAATGCAATTTTTACTAGACGTAATGCCTTTGAACATATTATTTGTTACTACAATACATTTTTTCAAGCTTTTTCTGTTAAAGATGAGTTTATCTAGTTTACAATTTAGTTTCAGAAATCAATTTCAGACATGTAACGAAGTGTGTAGACTTTTTTGAGTTAACGTACTTAAAATTCAACATTTTTATGAACTCTTTATTTTTGTGTTGGCTTTGTCTTTCTATTTCATTCAAGATAAATGAAATGTGTTAGGATTTGAATTAGTTCTACAGGGTCTTTCATCCTTCTTCTAGTGTGAAATTTGACTTCCTTCATATTTCTTGAGTCAACGTACATAGAAATGCTATTTTTACTAGAGCTAATGCCTTAGAACATATTAATTGTAATTACAATACATTTTTCAAACTTTTTCTGTTAAAGATGAGTTTATCTTGTTTACAATTTAATCTCAGAAATCAACTTCCGACTTATAACGAAGTGTCTAGACTTTTTTGAGTTAACGTATATAAAATTCAACATTTTTATGAACTCTTTCTTTTTGTGTTGGCTTTGTCTTTCAATTTGATTCAAATAGTTGAATTTTTTTAGAATTTGGATTCGTTCTGGCTGGTCTTTCATCCTTCTTCTATTGTGAAATTTGACTTCCTTCATATTTTATGGAATCAACGTACATAGAAATTCAATTTTTACTAGGCGTAATGCGTTAGAACATATTATTTGTGATTACAATACACTTTTCAAAAATTTTCTGTTAAAGATGAGTTTATCTAGTTTACAATTTAGTTTCAGAAATCAATTTCAGACTTATAACGAAGTGCGTAGACATTTTTGAGTTAACGTATATAAAATTCAACATTTTTATGAACTCTTTTCTTTTATGTTCGTTTTTCTTTCTATTTGATTCCAGATCGATGAAATTTGTTAGGATTTGGATTAGCTCTTCTTGGTCTTTCATCCTTCTTCTATTATGAAATTTGCATTCCTTCATATTTTCTTGAATCAACGTACTTAGAAATGCAATTTTTACAAGACGTAATGCTTTAGAACATATTATTTGTGATTAAAATACATTTTTCAAACTTTTTCTTTTAAAGATGATTTTATCTAGTTTACGATTTAGTATAAAAATCAATTTCTGACTTATAACGAAGTGTGTAGACTTTTTTCAGTTAACGTATATAAAATTCAACATTTTTATGAACTCTTTCTTTTTGTGGTTGCTTTCTCTTTCTACTTGATTCAAGATAGATGAAATTTGTTAGGATTTGGATTAGTTCTGCTTGCTCTTTCGTCTTTCTTCTATTGTGAAATTTGACTTCCTTCATATATTCTTGAAATAACATACATAGAAATACAATTTTTACTAGACGTACTGCCTTAGAACATATTAATTGTGATTACAATACATTTTTCAAACTTTTTCTTGTTAAAGATGAGTTTATCTAGTTTACAATTTAGTCTCAGAAATCAACTCCCGACTTATAACGAAGTGTGTAGAGTTTTTGAATTAACGTATAAAAAATCAACATTTTTATGAACTCTTTATTTTTGTATTGGCTTTGTCTTTCAATTTGATTCGAACAGATTAAATTTGTTAGGATTTGGATTAGTTCTGGCTGGTCTTTCATCCTTCTTCTATTGTGAAATTTCACTTCCTTCATATTTTCTTGAATCAACGTACATAAAAATGCAATTTTTACTAGACGTAATGCCTTCGAACATATTATTTGTGATTATAATACATTTTTCAAACTTTTTCTGTTAAAGATGAGTTTATCTAGTTTATAATTTAGTGTCAGAAATCATTTTCAGACTTATTACGAAATGTGTAGACTTTTTTGAGTTAACGTATATAAAATTCAACATTTTTATGATCTTTTTTTTTGTGTTGGCTTTGTCTTTCTATTTGACTCAAGATAGATGAAATTTGTTAGGATTTGGATTAGTTCTTCTTGGTCTTTCATCCTTCTTATATTTTGAAATTTGTCTTCCTCATTTTTTTTTTGAATCAACGTACATAGAAATGCAATTTTTACTAGAGGTATTGCCTTAGAACATATTAATTGTAATTATAATACATTTTTCAAACTTTTTCTGTTAAAGATGAGTTTATCTAGTTTACAATTTAGTCTAAGAAATCAATTTCCGACGTTTAACGAAGTGTGTAGACTTTTTTGAGTTAACGTATATAAAATTCAACATTTTTATGATATCTTTTCTTTTTGTGTTGGATTTGTTTTTCTATTTGATTCAAGATTGATGAAATTTTTTAGGATTTGGATTAGTTCTGCTTGGTCTTTTGTCCTTCTTCTATTGTGAAATTTGACTTCCTTCATATATTCTTGAATCAACATACATAGAAATCCAATTTTTACTAGACGTACTGCCTTAGAACATATTAATTGTGATTACAATACATTTTTCAATCTTATTCTATTAAAGATGAGTATATCTACTTTACAATTTAGTCTCAGAAATCAACTTCCACATTTTTATGAACTCTTTATTTTGTATTGGCTTTGTCTTTCGATTTGATTCAAATAGATGAAATTTGTTAGAATTTGGGTTAGTTCTGGCTGGTCTTTCATCCTTCTTCCATTGTGAAATTTGACTTCCTTCATATTTTCTTGAATCAACGTATATAGAAATGCAATTTTTACTAGACGTAATGCCTTCGAACATATTATTTGTGATTACAATACATTTTTAAAGCTTTTTCTGTTTAAGATGAGTTTATCTAGTTTACAATTTAGTCTCAGAAATCTATTTCAGACATGTAACGAAGTGTGTAGACTTTTTTGAGTTAACGTACTTAAAATTCAACATTTTTATGAACTCTTTCTTTATGTGTTTGCTTTGTCTTTCTATTTCATTCAAGATAAATGAAATGTATTAGCATTGGGATTAGTTCTACATGGTATTTCATCCTTCTTCTAGTGTGAAATTTGACTTCCTTCATATTTCTTGAGTCAACGTACATAGAAATGCAATTTTTACTAGAGCTATTGCCTTAGAACATATTAATTGTAATTACAATACATTTTTCAAACTTTTTCTGTTAAATATGAGTTTATCTAGTTTACAATTTAGTCTCAGAAATCAATTTCCGTTTATAACGAAGTGTGTAGACTTTTTTGAGTTAACGTATATAAAATTCAACATTTTTATGATCTCTATTTTTTGTGTTGGCTTTTTTTTTCTATTTGATTCAAGATTGATGAAATTTGTTAAGATTTAAATTAGTTCTGCTTGGTCTTTCGTCCTTCTTCTATTGTGAAATTTGACTTCCTTCATATATTCTTGAATCAACATACATAGAAATCCAATTTTTACTAGACGTACTGCCTTAGAACATATTAATTGTGATTACAATACATTTTTCAATCTTATTCTATTAAAGATGAGTATATCTAGTTTACAATTTAGTCTCAGAAATCAACTTTCGACTTATAACGAAGTGTGTAGACTTTTTTAAGTTAACGTATTAAAAATTCCATATTTTTATGAACTCTTTATTTTTTATTGGCTTTGTCTTTCGATTTGATTCAAATAGATGAAATTTGTTAGAATTCGGATTAGTTCTGGCTGGTCTTTCATCCTTCTTCTATTGTGAAATTTGACTTCCTTCATATTTTCTTGAATCAACGTACATAGAAATGCATTTTTTACTAGACGTAATGCCTTCGAACATATTATTTGTGATTACAATACATTTTTCAAGCTTTTTCTGTTAAAGATGAGTTTATCTTGTTTACAATTTAATCTCAGAAATCAACTTCCCACTTATAACGAAGTGTCTAGACTTTTTTGAGTTAACGTATATAAAATTCAACATTTTTATGAACTCTTTCTTTTTGTGTTGGCTTTGTCTTTCAATTTGATTCAAATAGATGAAATTTTTTAGAATTTGGATTCGTTCTGGCTGGTCTTTCATCCTTCTTCTACTGTGAAATTAGACTTCCTTCATATTTTCTGGAATCAACGTACATAGAAATGCAATTTTTACTAGACGTAATGCCTTAGAACATATTATTTGTGATTACAATACACTTTTCAAACTTTTTCTGTTAAAGATGAGTTTATCTAGTTTACAATTTAGTTTCAGAAATCAATTTCAGACTTATAACGAAGTGCGTAGACTTTTTTGAGTTAATGTATATAAAATTCAACATTTTTATGAACTCTTTTCTTTTATGTTCGCTTTTTCTTTCTATTTGATTCAAGATAGATGAAATTTGTTAGGATTTGGATTAGTTCTTCTTGGTCTTTCATCCTTCTTCTATTATGAAATTTGCATTCTTTCATATTTTCTTGAATCAAAGTACATAGAAATGCAATTTTTACTGGACGTAATGCTTTAGGATATATTATTTGTGATTAAAATACATTATTCAAACTTTTTCTGTTAAAGATGATTTTATCTAGTTTACGATTTAGTATCAAAAATCAATTTCTGACTTATAACGAAGTGTGTAGACTTTGTTGAGTTAACGTATATAAAATTCAACATTTTTATGAACTCTTTCTTTTTGTGGTTGCTTTGTCTTTCTATTTGATTCAAGATAGATTAAATTTGTTAGGATTTGGATTAGTTCTGCTTGCTCTTTCGTCCTTCTTCTATTGTGAAATTTGACTTCCTTCATATATTCTTGAAATAACATACATAGAAATGCAATTTTTACTAGACATACTGCCTTAGAACATATTAATGGTGATTACAATACATTTTTCAAACATTTTCTGTTAAAGATGAGTTTATCTAATTTACAATTTAGTCTCAGAAAACAACTCCCGACTTATAACGAAATGTGTAGATTTTTTGAGTTAACGTATAAAAATCAACATTTTTATGAACTCTTTATTTTTGTATTGGATTTGTCTTTCAATTTGATTCGAATAGATGAAATTTGTTAGGATTTGGATTAGTTTTGGCTGGTATTTCATCCTTCATCTATTGTGAAATTTGACTTCCTTCATATTTTCTTGAATCAACGTACATAGAAATGCAATTTTTACTAGACGTAATGCTTTAGAACATATTATTTGTGATTGCAATACATTTTTCAAACTTTTTCGTTTAAAGATGAGTTTATCCAGTTTATGATTTAGTCTCAGAAATCAATTTCCGACTTATAACGAAGTGTGTAGACTTTTTTGAGTTAACATATATAAAATTGAACATTTTTATGAACTCTTTCTTTTTGCGGTTGCTTTGTCTTTCTATTTGATTCAAGATAGATGAAATTTGTTAGGATTTGGATTAGTTCTGCTTGCTCTTTCGTCCTTCTTCTATTGTGAAATTTCACTTCCTTCATATTTTCTTGAATCAACGTACATAAAAATGCAATTTTTACTAGACGTAATGCCTTCGAACATATTATTTGTGATTATAATACATTTTTCAAACTTTTTCTGTTAAAGATGAGTTTATCTAGTTTATAATTTAGTGTCAGAAATCATTTTCAGACTTATTACGAAATGTGTAGACTTTTTTGAGTTAACGTATATAAAATTCAACATTTTTATGATCTTTTTTTTTGTGTTGGCTTTGTCTTTCTATTTGACTCAAGATAGATGAAATTTGTTAGGATTTGGATTAGTTCTTCTTGGTCTTTCATCCTTCTTATATTTTGAAATTTGTCTTCCTCATTTTTTTTTTGAATTAACGTACATAGAAATTTAATTTTTACTAGACGTAATGCTTTAGAACATATTATTTGTG